>NC_052155.1:5640415-5744547 GCF_902713615.1 Scyliorhinus canicula | reverse complement strand
CTGTAGAAGTTGGTGAGAGTCGTAGCTGACATGCCAAATTTCCTTAGTCTTCTGAGAAAGTAGTCGTTGGTGGGCTTTCTTAACTATGGTAAAAGATCATTGACATTAACTCGGCATTTCTGTTTTGTTAACAAAGTGGGGCAGCACGGTAGCATGGTGGTTAGCATAAATGCTTCACAGCTCCAGGGTCCCAGGTTCGATTCCCGGCTGGGTCACTGTCTGTGCGGAGTCTGCACGTTCTCCCCGTGTGTGCGTGGGTTTCCTCCGGGTGCTCCGGTTTCCTCCCACAGTCCAAAGATGTGCGGGTTAGGTGGATTGGCCATGCTAAATTGCCCGTAGTGTCCTAAAAAGTAAGGTTAAGGGGGGTTGGGTTACGGGTATAGGGTGCATACGTGGGTTTGAGTAGGGTGATCATGGCTCGGCACAACATCGAGGGCCGAAGGGCCTGTTCTGTGCTGTACTGTTCTATGTTCTATGTACTTCATTGGCAATAAGTGAGATATCCTGAGGTTGTGAAAGGTGCTAGAGAAATGCAAATTATTATAAGGACAGCTTCATAAGCTGAATCTGGGTAGGTGAGTAGAGCAGATGAACGGGACGTCCGGAGGTGGGACACGATCCCTCTGCCTCTGGCAGGGAGGGTGAAAATGACAGCCCTCCCGAGATTGCTGTTTGTTTTTCAGTATCTTCCATTTTCTATCCCCAAGGCGTTTTTTAGGAGGATGAATGCGGTAATTTTGGGGTTTACTTGGGCCGGTAAAACCCCTGTGGGTGAGGAAGGTGCTGCTGGAGCGGGGGCGTGGGGAGGGCGTGGGGGGGGGGGGGGCGTGGGGGGGGGGGGGGGTTTGCTGGCTCTTCCGAAATGTATTAACTATTACAGGGCGGCGAATATATCGGTGGTCAGGAAGTGGGTAGTGGGGGAGAAGCCGGTGTGGGAACGGGTGGAGGCGGCATCGTGTAAGGGCACGGGTTTGAGGGCATTGGTAACGGCACCTCTGCCGTTCTCGCCGGCTCGGTACTCCACAAGCCCGGTAGTAGTGGCAGCCCCGAGGGTGTGGGGACAGTGGCGGTAGCACAGGGGTATGGAGGGGGTGTCGGAGGAGCGGGCACCGATCTGCGATAACCATCGGTTCACTCGGGGGGGGGGGGGGGGGGTGGAGGACAGGTTGTGGGCGCTGTGGGGGAAGTCCTGCGAACCATGTACACACGTTCTGGGCATGTCCGAGGCTGAGGGGCTTTTGGCAGCGATTTGCGGACGTCATGTCAGAGGTCCGGCAAGGGAGGGTGACTCCGAGTGCAGAGGTGGCCATCTTTTGAATGACGGTGGACCCGGGGGGTGAGAGAGGCCGGCGTCCTGGCCTTTGCCTCCCTGGTGGCCCGGAGACGGATTTTACTCGGATTGAGGGACTCGGAGCCCCCAAATTCGGGGGTTTGGATCAGCGACAAGTCAGGGTTCCTCAGGCTGGAGAAAATTAAATTGGCCTTGTGGGGTTCGTTACAGGTGGCTGCCGTTCACTGACGTCTTCGAGAAAAATCAGACTATCAGCAGGGGATAGGAGGGGAGGGGACGGGGGAATGGACGTGACGAATAAGGCTAGGGAAACCAATGGTGGGAGGGCCGAGAAGGGCCTTTGTTTTTGATAAGCCATGTTGGCTGGGGTTTGTATTTGGGGAAAATGATGGTTATTTCGTTGGATGTTATTGTTGAAAAGTGTTAAAATTATAAATGTGTCAATAAAATATTTTCGAAAAAAAATAGAAATTTAAGTTATTTATTTTAAGTTATAATTGGTATGGATAAAGAGGGTTATCCTTACATAACACCAATTTTTACAACCAAACCAATGGTTGAACCTTTCTGTACTTCACAGGTAATTGGGATAAATCACTAACATAAAAATGATTGAAATTTACTGATGGACAATCTTCGCAAGGATCTGTTAGCCATGCAAGCAGATTCACCAGGATGTTAACCAGGCTTCTGAGAGTTCGATAGTGAGCCGTGATCACATAAACTGGTTGATATTTCCTGGATCATAGACGGTTAAAGAGGTGACTTAATTGGGTTTTGCAGGATTTTGAAAAGAATGGATAGGGTAGGTGGAAAGAAACGTCTGTCGTTAGTGGTGGGAGCACAAGGCAGAGGCAGGTGTTAGGAAGCTCTCTTCAAGCAAAGGAACGGTGGAAGAATGGAACTCTTTCCCTCAAAAAACTGTAGATGCAGGGGCTTAATTGTGCATCACTGGCCAACATTTATTGCCCCAATTTAATTGCCCCAGAGAAAGTGGTGGAGAGCTGCCGCCTTGATCCGCTGCAGCCCGTGTGGTGTAGGTACACCCACAGTGCTGTTAGGGAGGGGGTTCCAGGCTCTTCACCCAGCGATAGTGAAGGAACGGCAAATATATTTCCAAGTCAGGATGGTGAGTGACTTGGAGGGGAACCTCCAGGTGGTGGGGTTCCCAGGTATCTGCTGATCTTGTCCTTCTCGAGGCAGTGGTCGTGGGTCTGTCGGTGGTAATGAAAGAACCTTGGGGAGGATCAGTCATGATCACATTAAACGGTGGAACAGACTCGAGGAGGCTGAATGGCCTCTGCTTGTTCCTATATTTCTGTAACTACATCGAAACTCCACACTCTGCACAGCAGCTGTATGATAAGCAGAGACCATTCATATCCGGAATGACAATCGATACTAATTTTGCAATGAATCCCAGGTATCGATTGCTGACTACTTTAATGTTCAGCGCGAACTAACCTGAGCTCAAAGGCCACCTTCCGAGAATACATGCTCATCATCGGGGCTGACAATTTTAATAAGCAAAACTCGAATCTTACTGGGAGACTTTGTGAACACTCAATTTCGCTGACGGTTATTATGAGCTTTTTTTTTTAAAAAACTGGAGTTATTTTCTCCTATGTCAAATTAGCAGAGAGCAGTAGGTACTTTGTAATGATTACAAAACAATAATAAGCACTGTGAAAGCAAAGCTTCAGCACTTTACAACTTCCTTGTGAATCCTGAAATGCAATCAGTCCCAGGAACGCATTTTTATTTTCGCTGCAGAATTGTCAACGAGACAATCTGGAAACGACTGCAAGAAGCAGCACAACCATCATATATCATGCTTGAAGCACCTGGTTAGCGTGATTTACTAAGCCATGTGGAGGATGCGATCATCACCTATTAACGCAATTGGCAAAACGCTTTGCATCTGAATTGAGTGAGACGTCCGAAGGTTGCCTGCAATCCAAGCTAAACATTTGGCACCGTCACTTAAGTGGGAGGGGGGGTGCGGTGCGGTGCCAGCCACAGAGTCGTCCGGGTGGCAGGCGGGACCAGTGCCAGGGGGGCGCTGCCAACTCACCCATGCAGCCCAATGGCTGCTGTTGGGTTTCCTGCAGCACTGAGTGTCGGGCCTCCCGGTGACGCTCCCCGCGCTCACTGCTGCTGCCCCTGCCTCCCAGGCAGCACCCCCTGCCCTGTGGCTGACCCTCCGACCCCCTTCAGCGGAACAGGTTATCCCGTCTGGAGCTCCCGTCTGGCCGGCAGCCGGTCACTGGGGGTACCCATGGTGGGCACCCCCACACCGTTGGGAAATCCACGGGCGAGTGCGCTGCCAGTGAAACGGAGGATCTCGCTGACGGAGAATCCAGCCCTGTACCTGTGACAGGTGTTAAGTTAATCGGCCCGCTTTCTGAATAAAGGAACGTAGGAGCAGAAATAGGCCATTCAGCCCATCAAGCCTGTTCTGCTATTCAACATGATCATGGATGATTCAATGCTTTTCCCCCCCTGCATTATCTAGGGGAGGCAATGGGGCAGTGGTATCATCTCTGGACCAGCAAACCAGAGACCCAGGGTAATGTGCTGGAGACCCTGGTTCGAATCCCTCCATGAAAATATAAATTCAATTTTAAATAATAATCTGGAATTAAAGGTCTGATGATGACCATGAAACCATTTTCGAATTGGCGTAAAAACCCTCCTGGTTCACTAATGTCCCTTTCGGGAAGGAAATCTGCCGTCCTTACCTGGTCTGGCCTACATGTGACTCCAGACCCACAGCAATGCCTTCAGGGATGAGCAATGAATGCTGGCCCAGCCAGCGACTCCCACATCCTGTGAATTAATAAAAAATAAATCTCCATATGCCTTTTCATCATTGGTATTTGGAATCTCTCGATCTCTGCTTTCAACATACTCAATGACTGAGCTTCCACAGCTCTCTGGGGATAGAGAATTCCGAAGATTCACAATTGGATTTGGATCTATTGTCGCGTGTACTGAGGCACGGTCAAAAGTATTGTTCTGTGTACAGAAGTATAGGCGCTGCGTTGTGCTTTCTTGCTTGTAGCATCGACATGGGTGGACCAGGTCAGATTGTTGGTAATGTGCACATCTGGGAATTTGAAGCTGTCAACCATCTCCATCTCGGCCCCGTTGATGCGGGGGGGGGGGGGGGGGGGGATCAAAACTGCGCACAGTGCTCCAAGTGCAGTCTCACCAAGGTCTTACATAATTGAAGCAAGACTTTGCTCCTCCGAAACTCAATTCCTCTTGCGATAAAGGTGGACATCCCATTAGCCTTGCTCCATTATGGGTCCTCACACCCAGCTCCCCGGAAGGACTCCGTCCCATTCTCCCAGTTTCTCCGCCTCTGTCGGGATGATGTCATCTTAGAAAATGGAGCTTCTGACATGTCTGTTTTTTTTCCTTAACCAAGGTTCCCCCAACCCTGTGCTTGAGAACCTGGTTCGACCCATCTCCAGCACATCTGCCCTCATCCTCTCCCTTCCTCCCAGAACCATGTTAGGGGCCCCCCTTGTCCTCACTTTTCACCCCACTAGCCTCCGCATTCAAACGACCATCCTCCGCCATGTCCGCCAACTCCAGCACGATGTCATCACTAAACACATCTTCCCCTCATCCCCTGTCCGCATTCCCCAGGGACCGCTCCCTCTGCGACATCCTGGTCCACTCCTCCATCACGCCCACCTCCTCATCGACCTTCCCACGACACCTTCCCTTGCAACCGCCAGAGGTGCAACACCTGGCTCTTTACCTCTTCCCTATTCAAGGCCCAAACACGCCTTCCAGGTTAGGCAGCATTTCACTTGCAGTGTGGTTTAGTGTATTTGCTGCTCCCAATGTGGTCTCCTCTACATTAGGGAGACTCAACACAGAGTGGGTGACACTTTGTGGAACACCTTCGCTCAGTCCACAAGCATGTCCCCAGCCTTCCTGTTGCAGCCATTTTAACCCAGCCCCTTATCTCTCATGCCCACATGTCCATCCTTGGCCTGCTGCAATACTCCAGGGAAGCCCATGCGAGCTGAAGGGGCAGCACCTCAGCTTCCGGTTGGGCAACTTGCCGCACTCGGGGCTTAACGTTGAGTTTAGCAGCTTTCGACTGCGACCTTTCTCAATCCACGTATTACCTTCCCTCTCTCGCACCCCCTCCCCTCCCCCCACTCGCATCCCCTGCCCCTCTCTCGCACCCCCTCCCTTACCCCTCTCTCGCACCCCCTCCCTTACCCCTCTCTCGCACCCCCTCCCTTACCCCTCTCGCACCCCTTCCCCGACCCCCCTAGGCACCTTCTCCACTACCACCCTCGCGCCCCCTCCCCTACCCCAATCGCACCCCCTCCCCCCACTCGCACACCCTCCCCCACTCGCACACCCTCCCCCCACTCGCAACCCCTCCCCCCACTCGCAACCCCTCCCCCCACTCGCAACCCCTCCCCCCACTCGCAACCCCCCCCCCCACTCGCAACCCCCGCCCCCACTCGCAACCCCCGCCCCCACTCGCAACCCCCGCCCCCACTCGCAACCCCCGCCCCCACTCGCAAACCCCCGCCCCCACTCGCAACCCCCGCCCCCACTCGCAACCCCCGCCCCCACTCGCAACCCCCGCCCCCACTCGCAACCCCCCGCCCCCACTCGCAACCCCCGCCCCACACTCGCAACCCCCGCCCCCACTCGCAACCCCCCGCCCCCACTCGCAACCCCCGCCCCCACTCGCAACCCCCGCCCCCACTCGCAACCCCCGCCCCCACTCGCAACCCCCGCCCCCACTCGCAACCCCCGCCCCCCACTCGCAACCCCCGCCCCCCACTCGCAACCCCTCCCCCCTCCTCCACTCACAACACTAAGCTTTGTTAACAAGCAAAACTATATACTTATTACACTAAGGTTCTCGATCAAACTATGCTATCTCTGTCAGACATTCTCAAGTACCACTGCTCGCTCTCTCATGCCTCACTATCTTATCAAGCTTTCTCTCCTAACTTGTGACTCCCAGAATTCCCAAAGTCACATGATATATATATGACTGTTCTGTGGTTCCCTCTAGTGGTAGGAAGCATTATCATTAACTTGTTAACTCTTTACATCCCAGGCAATATACATATCATTACAGACGCGAAATGTTAAGACATAGAACATACAGTGCAGAAGGAGGCCATTCGGCCCATCGAGTCTACACCGACCCACTTAAGCCCTCACTGCCACCCTATTCCCGTAACCCAATAACCCCTCCCAACCTTTTTGGTCACTAAGGGCAATTTATCATGGCCAATCCACCTAACCTGCACATCTTTGGACTGTGGGAGTAAACCGGAGCACCCGGAGGAAACCCACGCAGACACGGGGAGAACGTGCAGACTCCGCACAGACAGTGACCCAGCGGGGAATCGAACCTGGGACCCCGGCGCTCAGTTTCTCAGTTACTCTCCTAATAGATGCTGTCAGACCTGCTGAATGTTACCAGAGCCTCTGTTCTTCTTCCATTAACCTTCCTGCATGTGAGCCATTAGTGACGTCATAATAATAATAATAATAATTGATTATTGTCACAAGTAGACTTCAATGAAGTTACTGTGAAAAGCCCCTAGTCACCACATTCCAGCGCCTGTTCGGGGAGGCCGGTTGGGGAATTGAACCCGCGCTGCTGGCCTTGTTCTGCATTACAAGCCAGCTGATTAGCCCACTCTGCTAAACCAGTTGCTCATCCCCCTCACAATGCACATTCATGCCTAGTTTTGTTCCGCCTGTGAACTTTATAATGGATTGTAGCATTTTCACTACTACGGATGGAAAGCTAACAGGTCTGTGGTTCCCCATTTCCTCTCTATCCCTCCCTTCTTAAATAGTGAGATGATATTTTCATTCTTCCAATATACAGGAACCTTTCCAGAATCAAAAGAATTTTGGAGGATGATCACCAATGCATCCACAATCTCCGTAGTTACCTCTTACAACACTCTGGGATATAGAATATCAGATCCTGGAAACTGATCAAACTCCAGTCCCATTCATTTCTCCAATACAATCTTCTTATGGATACACATTACCTTCAATTCCAATTCTCCCCAAACTCTTGGATCTCTAATCTAATGGAACCTTCCCCGACCTCTAGTTCATCTTTCAGGGCCACAGATCCAATTTCTTCCCCGTTATTTTTGGGATGCACCGTCTCACTTGGCAACTTTCAATAAAAGGGAACAGGCTAAATATTTGACGGAGAAAACAAAATTGCAGGGATGTGAGGAAGGGACTGCGGGAATGTGGAACAGACTGGATTACGCTTCGAAAGGGAGACCATCGAGGGCTGAATGGCCTTCTGCTCTCAGTACGGCCTCTTGAATCTTCCTGCAAGTCCTTGGTGATTCTGTATTAAAGCTACCAACAGCAGCACGGTAGCATGGTGGTTAGCATAAATGCTTCACAGCTCCAGGGTCCCAGGTTCGATTCCCGGCTGGGTCACTGTCTGTGCGGAGTCTGCACGTCCTCCCCGTGCGTGCGTGGGTTTCCTCCGGGTGCTCCGGTTTCCTCCCACGGTCCAAAGATGCGCGGGTTAGGTGGATTGGCCATGATAAATTGTCCGTAGTGTCCTAAAACTAAGGTTGGGGGGGGGGGGGTGTGGGGGTTGTTGGGTTACGGGTATAGGGTGGATTCGTGGGTTTGAGTAGGGTGATCATTGCTCGGCACAGCATCGAGGGCCGAAGGGCCTGTTCTGTGTTGTACTGTTCTATGTTCTAACTCACTGAGCCCATGTAAAGAGAAGCAAATTCACAAAAGAAAAATTGTTTTCGCATTTCTGTAAATCTGCAATTAATGCAAATAAATTAACCCGAATGTTTAATGATGTATTCTGTCTGGTCAAATCTTAATTCTCAAAGAGAAGCAGACTTTTCATTAGGCTCATAATTGGCTGGTAGTCGGTCACATTTTGTGGCGCATTTTGCTGTGGCTTCATCAATTATACAAAGGTTCCAATTCTAAATGGATATCAAAGTATTCATGAAGCATCAAATCATCTTTAATCAAGTCTTATCGCCTTTGATTTCAAAAGCCTAATTTGATCTCTTACCACCATTATGAATTAATGCAGAGGAAAGGATGTAAATGCCAAGTTAATGTAGTATGGGTTACACTAAGCGAGGAGAAATTAAAATCTCTTTTCAAATCAAAAAGTTCTTAAAGAGCTCATAAAATTTCAATTAAATTCTCTTTGGAGATGTGTTTTATAAACAAAGATCTTCCTCATCATTATAAACGTTTTTTTTTTTCCCCATCAACTCTTAACTCATTATTAAACTCATCAGCAAAATATTTATTCGGCTGTTGAAATGCTCGAGAGGAGTTTGCTGAAATGACTAATACTCAAAGTTACCGCAGGAGCGGATCCTTGGGTCATAGGGCGACGCAGTGAGGAAGGAGCCTATTTGGCCCATCATGCTCTGTAAAGAGACGCACGATCAGCCCCACTGCGCTCCCACTGTGTAGTCATGATTGTAATGTAAGGACCCACAGACGGCAATATGATCATGACCCTTAAGTACGTTCAAGGCTGAGATAGACAGACTTTTAATCATTGAGGGAATGAAGGGTTATGGAGATGGGGGCGGGAAAGTGGAGTTGAGGATTATACCAGATCAGTCATGATCGCCTTGAATGGCAGAGCAGACTCGATGGTCTGAATTGCCTTCTTCTGCGCCTACGTCTTTTGATCTATTATGAACCCGATAATCTGTTTCTGGGATGTTGACTCTTCAATGTTCACCAGGCAACAAGGGAGACCTCCCCCCTTCTTCAACACAGAGTCTTGGGATCTTTACACCCAACCTTAAGGGCAGACATCTCCTCTGAAAGTTAGCAGCTCTGACAATGCAGCATTCCCTCAGCCCTGCACTGACACGCCAGCCTGGGCTTTTGTTTCCGAGACTCCGGAGGGCAATTTGAACCCGGGGTTTTCTTTCTGATGTGGGTATCGGACCAACCAAGACCCCGGGGGTCCTTTGGAAAATGAAATCGACTCCCCCACACCCCTGTCCATACCAACAAGCATACACTCTAAATTCATTCAGCGTGTGGTTAAAAGAGGTCAGACACAAACGGTATATAGAACAAGACAAAGTCATTTGGAAACAATCACTCCCAAAAATCAGGGGCCGGATTCTTCGCTCCCCGACGCCTAAATCACGTTCAGCGACGGGGCAGAGAATCCATTTTGGCACCATAATCGGGAGCGGCGGCAGTTTTGAATTCTCCGCCCCTTGAAAAGCAGCGTACTCGAGGAGTACGCCACGCCGATTATCCACGTCCTCAGGCCACCCCGCGATGCTCCATCCCGACCGGCTGAGTTCCCGATGGCGTGGGTTATGTGTGGCTCACACCGTCCGCGAAGCTCGCGTGGAGGCTGGGGCCTCAGTCCGGGGCCACCACAGTCGGGGGTGGGACAATGGGCGGGCAGCGTGGCTTCATTCAGGGCTGGGGGCATTGTGGGTGGGCTGTCCGGGGCGTGTGAGCGGCTAATGGGGGCCCCTACTTTGGCATTCCAGGTCAGTGGGCTGAGTCCGCCATGGAGCACAGCGCGGCCGCTGTAGGCCGCCACCGTGCACATGCGCAGCCCCTGAACCGGAAGGCTATGCTGCCTCCCTGCTGGCCCTCAGCAAAACGGAAAACTGGTGGTCTTTTGATGCCAGTTTTCATAGCGTAAAAGACCACCATTTTAACGCCGGCTTTGGGACTTAGTCTCCAAACTGGAGAATCCGGCCCCAAATATCCTAGATCCATAGAACTCCTACAGTTCTGAAGGAGGCCATTTGGTCCATCGAGTCGGCACCAACCCTTCGAAAGAGCACCAGACTGAGGCCGACACCTCATCTCCGTAACCACACCTAACCTTTGGGCACTAAGGGTCAGGCCACCTAACCTGCACAGCTTTGGACTGTGGGAGGAAACCAGAGCAGCCGGAGGAAACCCACGCAGACACGGGGAGGACGTGCAGACTCCACACAGACAGTCACCCGAGGCTGCAATCGAACCCAGGTCCCTGGAGCTGTGAGGCAGCAGTGCTAACCACTGTGCCACCACCGCCACCCAGACTCCCAGGACAATTACGGAGGTTACCAGGAAAAGTTAGAACTGTTTTCAGAAATGTCCCTCACGTCCCAGATGGCAATCTATACCATTCCAAAATTTAATTACACTGCAATCAAACTTGACCAATTATAGGTTCACATCCCACCAGGAAAGCTGGTGGCATTTAAATTCTTTCACGGGATGTGGAGCCGCAAGACCGGCATTTATTGCCCATCCCAAATTGCCCTTGAACCGAGTGTCTCGCTCGGCCATTTCAGAGGGTAGTTAAGAATCAACCACATTGCTGTGGGCCTGGAGTCACATGTAGGCCAGACCGGATAAGGACGGCAGATTTCCTTCCCTAAAGGACATTAGTGAACCAGATGGGTGTTTACGACAATCGACAATGGTTTCATGGTCATCATTAGACTTTTAATTCCAGATCTTTATTGAATTCAAATTTCAACATCTGCAGTGGTGGGATTCGAACCTGGGACCCCGGAGCATTACTCTGGGCCTCTGGATCACTAGCCCAGAGACAATACTATTACGCTACTGCCTCCCCGCCTCCCCTAATTGCCCTTGAACTGAGGGGCTTGCTCGGCCATTTCAGATGCCCGCTCAGAGGGTCGGTGCAGACTCGATGGGCCAAGTGGCCTCTTTCTGCACTCTAGGTATTCTATGATTCTAAGAGGCCATTCTGCCCATCATGCCTCTGCTGGATCTTTGAATGAACTGCCCAGTTGGTCCCACTCCCCCCCCCCCCCCCCAACTCGTTACAACTTTTCCTGTTGCAGTAAATGATACAAATTGCCTTTTGAAAGTTAGCAATTGTCATGTGACAGTACCTTTAAGAAATGGATGTTTAAGCAATGTATCTTTAAGAAATGGAGAAGCTCATATTACTGAAGTGATGTCCGGGGGGGGGGGGGGGAGAAGCTGAGCTCAGTTCTGCTTTTGGTTTCAGTTTGAGAGAGAGCAGCTGAAAAGTGCCTGGCTGGTTTGCTGTGAGCTGTTTGAAAGGAGAAAGCCAGTTTTGAGGAAAAGAGCTTTGGGTATGTCTGTGTTTGCAGTGAGCTGGATCTGCTGTGATCTCTGCCAGGAAAGAATATCTCTGAATCATTTGGGTGATTTAAACTCATAATAGTAATGTCTTTAACCTGATGTGTTTCTGTTTAAAGGTGTTAAGTCTCTTGGATGTTTAAAGGAACAACTGAAGGATTTAGTGTTGTAATATTTTCGGGGTTCTCTTTGAAGTAAGGGGTGTTAAGTGATCCAATGTTTATTTGAAAGGTTAAGTTGAGTTCATGGAATTAACATTCTTTTGTGTTTAAAAACCCACGTGTCCATAATTGTAATACCACACCTGGAGAACAAGCCGTGTGCTTCAAAAGCAACAATCCATTAAAGGTGGGGGTTGGTTGAACTCCATGATACATTTTGGGGCTCTGAAAATGCCTCTCCCGTAACACAATAAATCTGCTTCCACTGCCCTCCCGTTCAGCCAGCGCACTCTGAATCCCAACAACTCGCTGTGAGACAGAATCCTCTGGATATCGCCCCCAGGTTCTGTTCTCAAGCACCTTAAATCTGTGTCCCCCGGCTCCAGATGCTGAACATTTTCCCCTTCCAAGCACATGTCCAATTTTGTTCGCAGCTTTTTTGCAAATCGCCGATCCGAGTTTAGTGAAACAGAAGTCCCGAGATCCTATTACTTCCGTCTCCCTTTTATGAATATACATCTTGGCAATTTTCACCAGTGCATACCTGATTAGGTGTCACCACAGGGGCAAGGTGCGCCTGAAACGTACTCCTCCGATCTGTGATTGGTTCCCCATGGATTATTGGCGGAAGCTGTTCACCTGGAAGTTAATGGAAGAATCACTCGGTCAGTCGCATGTCAAGTGGTGTATCTTCTCTCCCGGTGTTGTGCAATTGCTGTCCCTCCTAGAGTGTGTGACAGGGTAGATATCGAGAGGCTGTTTCCCCAAGGCGCTGCGACCACCGCACCAAATAGTCACAGATTCAGGATAAGCGGTCGATCATATAAGGCAGGGTGGGCAAACTTTTCCGTGCAAGGGCCACATTCAGAAATTCACAATTTTAAAGGGCCGCATCGTATTAATAGTCCCGGTTGTAACCAATTAGCATGCGGCATATACCTCAGCGCTTCCCCCGGCGGCATCCTGCCTTTAGCCCTCTTTATCCCTACTTTTCAAAAATGGCGCTTCACCCGGTTATGATTCTGGGCGCCTCATATAGAACATAGAACAGTACAGCACAGAACAGGCCCTTCGGCCCTCAATGTTGTGCCGAGCAATGATCACCCTACTCAAACCCACGTATCCACCCTATACCCGTAACCCAACAGCCCCCCACAATTTTTTTTTTTATGACTTGATCTTGGTGGGCCGCACAAAGACCTTTGGCGGACCGTAGTTTGCCCACCCCTGATATAAGGTGAGCACTCGAAGCCCCACAGCATACAAGGCTTGCAGACCAAGTGCTGGCAAGTGGGATCGGGATAGGTGCTGGAGGGCTGGATGGGCCGAATGGCCTCTTTCTGGGCTTTCTGTAAAACTCTATGAAATGAGGACAAATTTCTTCACTCAAAGGGCTGTACATCTTTAGAATTCTCTCGCCCAGACAGCTGTGGATGCTCAATCGATGAGTATATTCAAGACCGGGATCGATGGATGTTTGGGCTCAGAGATGTTTGGTGATCATTTTGCCCTAATTATTCTGAAGTTGCTTATTTTAAACACGGAGAGATAATCCTCGTCACTTTTCAAACTTTCTCGGCTCCCAACCACGGAAAGTTTGAGATTTTGTGTTTTCAAATGCATTTTGTGTTAAAGCTCACTTTAAAACGATGTGGGGGTTCAGATAAGAAAGCGAGGCAGGATATGGTGAAAACGCAGGGAAAAGGCATTAAAGTGGATGATCAGCCATGATCATAGCTACATAGAAGATAGGAGCAGGATGATCACCATCATGGCTGATCATCCAACTCAATAGCCTAATCCTGCTTTCTCCCAATAACCTTTGAACCCATTCGCCCCCAATTGCTATATCCAACCGCCTCTTGAATCTATTTAAAGTTTTAGCATCAACTACTTCCTGTGGTAATGAATTCCACAGGCTCACCACTGTGTGTGTGAAGAAGTGTCTCCTTATCTCTGTCCGCAATGGTTTACCCTGAATCCTCAGACTGTGACCCCTGGTTCTGGACCCACCCACCATCGGGAACATCTTCCCTGCATCTACCCTGTCTCGTCCCGTTAGAATTTTATAAGTCTCTCTGAGATTCCCCCCTCATTCTTCTGAACTCCAGCGAGAACAATCCCAACCTGGTCAATCTCTCCTCATATGACAGTCCCGCCATCCCTGGAATCTGGTAAATCTTTGCTGCACTCCCTCGAGAGCAAGAACATCCTTCCTCAGAGAAGGAGACCAAAACTTTGAATGGCGGAGCAGGCTCAATGGACTGAATGGCCTATTCCCATTCCGGCCTATTCCTGTTCCGATGTATTTCCTCTGAAAGTTGCCAACCAAAGGATTGGAAAAATAACCAGAGGGGAGATGCGGAGGAATATTTTCGGCAAGTGGTTAGGATCCGGAACGGACTGCCTGGATACAAGATTCAATTGTAACTTCCAAATGGGAATTGGGTCAATACTTGAAAGGGACAAATAGGAGGAAAGAGCAGGGGAAGTGGGACCAATTGGCTCGTTCTTTCAAAGAGCTAGCACAGACACGATGGTCCGAATGGCCTCTTTTGGAGCTGCATCTTACTATGATTGGAGATTTAACGAGGCTGTTGTCGGGATTGGCGCATTCAAGCAACGAGGATAGGTTGAACAGACTGGAGCTGTTTTGTTTGGACAGAGGGGGCTGAGGGGAGATTTAACTGAGGTTTATAAAATAATGAGTGGCCCAGAAGTTGTGGACAGAAAGGACCTATTTCCATTATCAGAGAGGCCAACTACCTGGGAGCAGAGATTTAAAGAAAAGTTAGAGGGGAGCTGAACATAACACAAGAACTAGGAGCAGGAGTAGGCCATCTGGCCCCTCGAGCCTGCTCCGCCATTCAATGAGATCATGGCTGATCTTTTGTGGACTCAGCTCCACTTTCCAGCCCGAACACCATAACCCTTAATCCTTTATTCTTCAAAAAAACTATCTATCATTATCTTAAAAACATTTAATGAAGGAGCCTCAACTGCTTCACTGGGCAAGGAATTCCATAGATTCACAACCCTTTGGGTGAAGAAGTTCCTCCTAAACTCAGTCCTAAATCTACTTCCCCTTATTTTGAGGCTATGTCCCCTAGTTCTGCTTTCACCCGCCAGTGGAAACAACCTGCCCGCATCTATCCTATCTATTCCCTTCATAATTTTAAATGTTTCTATAAGATCCCCCCTCATCCTTCTAAATTCCAACGAGTACAGTCCCAGTCTACTCAACCTCTCCTCGTAATCCATCCCCTCCAGCTCTGAGATTAGCCTGAAGGGCCGTTTCCACCCAGAGTGTTGTTGGGGATCTGGAGCTCAGGGTCTGAATGGGTGGTCGTGCCCGAAACTCTCGTCACAAGCTTGGAGATGCCTTCAAAGTGCCATAAACCTAGAGCTACTGGCCTAGAGATGGAAAATTGGATTAGATCGGGCAGCTCTATTTCAGCCAGACCCAATAAGCCGACTAAAAAAAAGACTTGCACTTTTCACAACCAGCGGACCGCTCAAAACATCTTGCAGACGTTGAAGTATTTATCAGAAATGTAGGCACTGTTGTAATGCAGGAAGTGCAGCCGTTAATTTCATTCAACAACAAATGGAAATGTGATAACGACCAGGTCTGTGAAGATGATTCAGGGATAAATTCTGTCCAGCTCACCGAGAGCAAGTCCCTTTGAAATAATGCCATGGGATCTTTCACATCCACCCGCGCCGACATGGGGCCTTGGTTTAATGTGTTATCCAAATCTGACAGTGTAGCTCACCCTCAGTACCACATTGGGCTGTCAGCCTTGATTTTTGCCTCTGGAGGGCGCTGAGGAGGCTGCAAGTGGGCGAGTCGCCGAGGGCAATGGTGATGCGTCTGCACCGCTTTCTGGATAAGGAGATTCTTTGATGGGCGAGGCAGAGCAGGAAATGTACCTGGGAAGGGAATGAGCTGAGGGTGTACCCGGGCCTGGGTGCGGAGGTGGCGAAGAGGAGGGCCGGGTTTAACCAGATTAAGGCTGCCCTATTTACAAAGGGGGTGAAGTTTGGGGTATCGTACCCGGCCCGCCTGTGGGTGACTTTCCAGAAGCGTGAGCTTTATTTCGACACGCCAGAGGAGGCGACGGACTTTCTGAGGGACAGTGGACTCGGAGGAGCGTGAGCACATTGAACTTTGGAGGAGTCTGTGCGCTCTTTTTAATTTTTTGGTGTTGGGATTTCGGGGGCAGATTTTCACGGGGAAGCAACACTGTTGAGTGTGTCGATTGTTACTCTTGAGGGATAGATGGTTGGGTGGGTGGGGGGCCTTGGCAGAGGGCCACCATGCAGGCTGGGCGGGCTAGTTAACAGGAGTGAGGTGGGGAGCTGCCAGGAGGCAGACGTGGAGGAGGGGAGGAAGGGGGGGGGGGAATGGGGTTCATTCTTTGTTTGTTTGAGGGGGGGGGGTTGCTGACGTGGGTGTGGTTGGTGTGACGCAGTTGGGAAGAGATGGATGACGGTGGACATTTGACGGCGGGGTTGGAGCGTCACGTGACGCCGGCCGGCTCAAAAAGGGGTTTGCTGATCTGATCGGTAGGGGAGGGGGGGACCGAGAGCCCCCCCCCGACCAGGCTGGTCATGTGGAACATGGGGGGGTTGAATGGGATGGTTGGGGGCAGTGGCGGCAGCATCTGGGGCTGGAGGGTGCCTCGGTGTGGGCGCCAATCTGTATTAACCATAGCTTTGTACGGGTGGCGAGGTCTCGGGGTGGGGGTGGGGGGGGGGGGGGCAAGCAGGCGGGCATTGAGCACTTTGGTGATCTCTTTATAGGGGCAGACCTGCGAAGTTGGAGGTCCTGGAGGAAGAGTACGAGTTGCCCAGGAGGAACGGTTTCAGGTTCCTGCAGGTTCGGAACTTTGTAAGGAGGGAGGTGCCGCCCCTTTCTGGGCTCCCATCTCTGGGGTTGCAGGACAAGGTGTCAGAGGATGAAATAGGGGGGAGGGGAAGGTGTCGGATATCTATAAGGAATGGATGGAGTGGGAGGGAGCCCTGGTGGGGGATTTTAGGAGCTGGGAGGGTGGGCGGAGGCCTTACGGAGGGAGAACGCGCCCCCGTCATGTGGAGGTTAAGCCTCATCCAGTTCAAGGTGGTGCATAGGGCTCATAGGACGGTGGCAAGGGAGAGTGTTTTTTGAGGGGGCAGAGGTTAGGTGTGGCCGGTGCCGGGGGGGACGAATCACACCAAGATGTTCTGGGGGTGTCCGGGACTAAGGGAGACCTGGCAGGGGTTTGCGGACGTGATGTTCGAGGTGCTGGGTGTGGAGCTGGTCCTGAGTCCAGAGGTGGCGACATTTGGGGCATCGGAAGACCCGGGAGCGCAGGGGGTGAGAGAGGCCGATGTCTTGGCCTTTGCCTCCCTGATAGCCCGGAGTCGGATTTTGCTGGGGTGGAGGGACTCGGAGTCGCTGAAAGCAGATGGGGGGGGGGGACCTGGTGGAATTCCTGAGGCAGGAGAAGGTCACGTTCGTCTTGAGGGGGTCGATGGATGGATTCACCCGGAGGTGGAAACCGTTTATTGATTTCTTTATGGAGGGTTGAGGGGTCAGCAAGGTGGAGGGCGGGGGGAGGGAGTGGGCAAGGGGGTTAAAACAGGGTAAGGGGGCGGCACGGTATCATAGTGGTTAGCACTGATGCTTAACAGCTCCGGGGTCCCAGGTTCGATTCCCGGGCTTGGGTCACTGTCTGTGCGGAGTCTGCACGTTCCCCCCCGTGTCTGCGTGGGTTTCCTCCGGGTGCTCCGGTTTCCTCCCACAAGTCCCGAAAGACGTGCTTGTTAGGTGAATTGGACATTCTGAATTTTCCCTCATTATCACTGCAATGAAGTTACTGTGAAAATCCCCTAGTCGCCACACTCCGGCGCCTGTTCGGTACCCGACTAGGGGACTAGGGGATTTTCACAGTAACTTCATTGCAGTGATAATGTAAGCCGACTTGTGACAATAATAAAGATTATTATTAAATGGGAATGTGGGATGTGATGAGGTGTCAGGGGTCCGCTGGGGGTGGGGGGGAAGAGTGGGGTTTGTTTGTTGAATTGTTTAGTTGTTCTTCCGAATCTGTTTGTACATCTGAAAATGCCTTGAATAAAAATATATATTTTTTAAAAATAGAGACAGAACAGAGTTGGATGAGCTCAACTTTATGTTGGGTGGAAGCTGGGAGTGGGGCCAGGAGAGCATTGGGAATAGTCGAGGGCAGAGGTGACGAAGACACGGAGGAGAATTTCTACAGCAGATGAACAGGCACAAGGTGGTCTCGGGCTCCTCTCCTCCATTGAGACACTCCTACCTCTTTGACCAAACGTTTCCAATATCTCGTGATGCGACTCGGTGTAAAGTTGTTATTTGGTGATTGCTCCTGTTAAAGCACCCCGGGATATTTTGATGTGTGAAAGGTGCTATTTGAATGCGGGTTGTTGCTGTAGGGTGCGACCTGTCCCGACTCAGTTGGATAGTCCCCTTTGTGACTTACCTCCTGAGCTTTCAGGATCAGCTACATTCACTGTACCCTGCTGACCGGGTGGCTGAGGGGCAAACAAACAATCATCTCGATAATTGATTCCAGCCTCTTCTGTTGTTTTCAGTATTTCCGGAGCTGTCAAAAAGATGTCAGAAACAATGAAACAAAGGCCAGGCTTCAAAGCATGACTGCCCAATTTAACTCTTTTGGTATCAATGAACGCCGATAACCTCGCGGTTAATTTGCAACGCAAAATCCAGGCCATGACTGTTTCCCCCCCCCCCCCCCCCCCCCCCCCATTCATTTATGTGCAAACATCCCACGTACTCCTTCAGCAATAGGCAATCTTCCCATTTTGGACCACTTTGCCGTTTTACCCAAATATCTTAAATTGTCTTTCGGGTGTTTTAATGATCTGGTGACAGGACAAGCACGCACTGCAAATCCACTGGCTGAAACGCCTAGCACCGTGTGGCACGGAAAGAGGCCATTCAGCCCGTCATATCTGCGCCGGTTCATTGGGAGAGCCGTTTTCCCCTGTCACTTGTTTTCCCACCCGAGTATTTTTAAAACTCCTTTTGGAAACTGTCAAGTCCGCTTACGGCCCCATTTCAGGCAGAGCATTCAAATAAACTCGCTGCCTAGAAAAGGTACCTCTCTCCTTCCCGGTGCATGATTCCCCTCCCCCCCCCCCCCACCCCATGCACCCCTCCGCTCAGGGGCTTCCCGGCAGCGTGGGGGGGCGGGGGGGGGGGGGGGGGGGGGGGGGTAGCTTCAATGGGAAATGCCGGAGAATCCAGCCCCAGTTATCCTCAATCCGTACCCCTCCGAGAACCAACCCCGTCAGTGCAAACACCATTTCTTTATTTCTCCAATATCTTATATACACACATATGTCAACATAGAGATATCAACATCATTTATGTCACGATATAAACATATCATTCACGCTCGAATATAATATTCAGGGCAGACGGTTGTATGTCACAGGACTAAGAGTCCAGAGACCCAAGCTGACGCTCTGGGTTCAAATCCCACCATGGCAGCTGGTGCAGTTTAAATTTCATTAATAAATTCAATTAATAAAAAATGTGCGGAATATGAAGCTTATCTCAATAATGTTGACCCTGAAATTGTCATCGACTGTTATAAAAAATCCACCTGACTCACTAATGTCCTTTAGGGAAGGAAATCTGCTGTTCTTATCCTGTCTGGCCTACATGTGACTCCAGACCCACAGTCATGTGGTTGGCTCTTATCCTTAAATGGCCCCAGCAAGTCACAAGTAATCAAGGAAGGGCAACACATGGGCAGCACAAGTGGATAGCACCATGGCTTCACAGCGCCAGAGTCCCAGGTTCGATTCCCCGCTGGGTCACTGTCTGTGCGGAGTCTGCACGTTCTCCCCGTGTCTGCGTGGGTTTCCTCCGGGTACTCCGGTTTCCTCCCACAGTCCAAAGATGTGCAGGTTAGAGGATTGGGCGTGGGTTACGGGGATAGGGTGGAAGTGAGGGCTTAAGTGGGTTGGTGCAGATTCGATGGGCTGAATGCCCTCCTTCTGTATTGCATGTCCTATGTTCTCTGTTCTATGTAGATGCTGGCTTTGCCAACGATACCCGCATTCCATGAAAAAATATATATCTTTCAGATATTTGCAGACAGCTGGAACATATATGTGACATGTCTGGACTAATTTTGCAGTGACGGGGCTAGATTGACTGCTAGGAGTTCCAAACTGTTTACGCTCTCTTCTCATTGTCAGGTGGATTTAAGAAAAGGGTGTTTATCAAACAGTTGCAGTGATGTGAGTGTGTGGGTGGGGCTGGGCTGTCTGTCTTTCACTTTTGTTTTTGAGCTGGCAGATGCAGTGTGTTTTTGGTTTTGTTTTCAGAGGTGGAGAGCTGCATTCAAAGCAAGCAGCTGTATAATGATCTCTCTCTCAACAAGCTAAGGAATATCTCCAGACGATTTCAAAGTAATACCTGTTTCTGTAGAGCATTTAAACTGCTGTCTTTATTTTAAAAAGGATTTAACTTATGGATGTTACTTGGGAAGTTATTATAGAATATAATAACTATAGACTATTGTATTTGGGAAAGTAGCAGTGTTTGTAGTTGATAAGATGTTTACTGTGTGTTTAAAAAATGTTAACTGGATTTAGAGAATAAACATTGTTTTATTTTAAACATACTTTAGATCTCTGTTGCACCACACATGTAAAGTGGGCCTTTGTGCTCCCCATAACCACAATCTATTTAAGTTGTAGGTCAGGTGAACTCCATGATATACTTTCGTGTTTCTAAACCCTGGTCCATAATATCATGTGACCCAACTTCTTTATTACAGCCTCTCTCGTTGTATAGTGATAACCCATGTAGGTCGGGCATTTTCAAAGTGGGGGTCGTGACCCGCGGATGGGTCAGGGGCGGGTGTCAGGAGGGCCGCGGAGCCATCCACCGCGGCGTTCCCGATCGGCGTGAATTGAGGCACAACGGCCGCCGCAGCCGGCTTTTAAAAATGCTGTGTGCGAGCGGCTTCGAAAATGCGGGCGCGCTGTGCGTACGTGCCCGCTCATCAGTGCGCATGGCCGGAGCCCAGTGAGAAACACCGCCTCCTCCTGACGTCAGCACGCTGACCCAGGAGATGATTTTTTTTTTAAAATTCAATTCAGCCTTCCTGCATCTATCTTGAACCTGCTCAATGGCTAAGCCTGCAGAAAGGTCCCGGTCAAAAAGGTTTGAAAAACACTCATGTAGGTTGAGGAACGAGGATGACTGGAAACTAAGGACGGTTTTCTTCGAGGTCCTGAAGCACAGGTGCAAGTATAACCCAGGATGTCAGTAGCGACACGGAACAGGATGTCAGGATTACCTGTGTCAGCTGACTGTGATTTCAGCTGGAGAAAATCTCGAATCTTTCCCACCCAGAGGAAGAGGATGCAATCTCCTGAATTCTCCCTGAAACAGATTGATCACATCAAAACATCCGGTCAACTCAGGCACGACTTCAACTGCATGAAAATATCAAACTGAAAGTCTATTATAGAATCGCTGGATACAACAGAACAGGAGGCCATTCAGCCCATCAAGTCCGCACTGGCCCTTTCATAGGACAACCCATCGATCTCACTCTCGCTGCAGATACAGCAAGCAATTAAGAAGGCAAAGGGCATATTGGTCTTTATTGCAAGGGGATTGGAGTGTAAGAATTAGGAGGTTTACTGTAATTGTACAGGATTTTCGTGAGGTCACACCTGGTTTGATCTCATATCTAAATGAAGGATGCACTTGCCTGGGAGGGAATCCAGCGATGATTCACTGGATTGGTCCCCGGGGATGAGAGGGTTGCCCATGATGATAGGCTGAGTACGTTGGGCCTAAATTCTCTGGAGTTCAGAAGAGCGAGAGGTGATCTCATTGAGAGACAGTAAGCAGCACTTAAGGAGGGGGGTGTCCTGACACCAAAACCCTTTGGCATCTTTTTCTCCTTGCTGCTATTATTTGCCTCTTGCAGCTCAAACAAGGGTATCTACCTGCATGCCGGGGCCAATGGCAAAACTGTGTACCAAAAACAGAGTGAGTAATGTCCCAGTCCTGTTAGTGTTTGCTGCTGATGCCGTACTGATATCCCATTCTGAATTCTACTTGTAACAGCTTGGACACTGGCTCGCCTGGGCCTGCAAGGGGTTTCCACTGACAACCAGAATCCGAAATACTAACGTTCGGGGTCAGGACGTAGAGACTCCACTCTGGGGGTCGTTGACAGCTTCACTTACTTGGACTGGGTTAGCACTGTTGCTTCACAGCGCCAGGGTCCCGGGTTCGTTTCCTGCTTGAGTCACTGTCTGTGCGCAGTTTGCGCGGAGTCTGCACGTTCTCCCCGTGTCTGCGTGGGTTTCCTCCGGGTGCTCCGGTTTCCTCCCACAAGTCCCGAAAGACGTGCTGTTAGGTGAATTGGACATTCTGAATTCTCCCTCTGTGTACCCGAACAGGCGCCGGAATGTGGCAACTAGGGGCTTTTCACAGTAACTTCATTGCAGTGTTAATGTAAGACTACTTGTGGCAATAATGCCCCCCGATACCAAATTCAGCACCAGGATTGGCCAAGACCACAGCTGTACTGCCAAAGTTGGGAATCTAAGTATGGACCAATTGCAAACTAACTGAAAATACAAAGCTCCTGGCGTAGCTTCTGTTCTAAGCACTCTCCTTTAGAGCAGCGAAGCCTACACAACTTATACCAGCGCAGTGGCTGAACAGCTTCCACCTCCGCTGTCTCAAATCAATAATTGGGCATCTTCTGGCAAGACGGTGCCAAATATCGAATCCCCAGCGATCCCCAGCATGTTTGCTCTCTGAGTCAGCGACAAGAGACAACGGGAGCTGAAGGGGTGTCGGCCACATCCCCAAAGACATGGAGCTGGATTCTCCACCGGCCGGATGCTCCATTTTACCGGCGCCCCGGGGGTTTCCCGACGGCGTGGGTCTGCCCCACAATGGGAAACCTCATTGACCGGTCGGCGTAATGGAGAATCCCGCCGGCGGGGTGATGTGGCGCGGCAGAGCGGAGCAGCCCACCCATGCTCTTTGCCGAGCTTGCAATTGGCAGGGGACCAACAGATCGGCCATGTCTTCAATTCAAAGATGTCCGCAGGAGAAAGCTCGATGATGCTCGATGGAGAAGTGGCATAAACCACGGGCACAGTCCATCCTCTATACAAGTAGGCATCACAACACAATATATATCATAGTTTATTTTAATTAATTGATGGGATATGACCAACAAGGCCAGCATCCATTGCCCATCCCTAACTGCCCTGGAGAAGCTGACGCTGTGGTGCTTTCTTGAACACAACTGAGTGGCTGCTTGGCCATGTACAAGGGGGAAATGAAAAGTAAAACCAGGCAGCTCTGGAGTCACACACAGACCAGAGCAGGTAAATCAAGCTATCAAACTAGACAGCAATATCAATAGCTGGCCGGTTTTTGTTTATAAAAGGAGACGGTACAAGTGCTGTGAGAGCTGTTAGCTGTCAGGGCGGCTCGGTGGCACAGTGGCTAGCACGACAGCCTCATGGTGCCGAGGACCCGGGTTCAATCCCAGCCCCGGGTCACTGTCTGTGTGGAGTTTGCACATTTTCTCCACGACTGTGTGGGTCTCACCCCCACAACCCAAGAAGACATGCAGGGTAGGTGGATTGGCCACACTACATTGCCCCTTAATTGGAAAAAAATAATTGGGTACTCTAAATTTTTAAAAAAGAGTTAGCTGTGGTTCAGTGTCGTACACACTTTCCTCCGGGTACAGCCCCGTACCAGACACCAGGGCCGGGATTCTCCCCTACCCGGCGGGGCAGGGGGTCCCGGCGTGTTGGAGTGGCGTGAACCACTCCGGCGTCGGGCCGCTCCGAAGGTGCGGAATTCTCCACTCCTTTAGGAGCCAACCCTTCACATTGAGGGGCTAGGCCCGCGCCGGAGTGGTTCCCACTCCGCCGGCTGGCGGGAACGGCCTTTGGCGCCACGCCAGCCGGGGCCGAAAGGACTTCGCCGGCCGGTGTAAGTCCGCGCATGCGCTGGAGCATCAGCGGCTGCTGACGTCATACCGGCGCATGTGCAGGGGAGGGGGTCTCTTCTGCCTCCGCCATGGTCAGATCGCCCCGCCCACCCCCTTCCCCCCCCAGGACCCCGGAGCCCGCCCGCGCCGCCAATCCCGCCGGTCAGGTAGGTGGTTTAATCCACGCCCGGCGGGAGAGGCCTGTCAGCGGCAGGACTTCGCGGGCCAGAGAATCGCCGCGGGGGGCCCGCCAACCGGCGCGATTCCCGCCCCCGCCGAATCTCAGGGGGGGCGGAGAATTCGGGACACGGCAACGGCAGGATTGACGCTGGGGTCGGAGAATCCCACCCCAGTTCACAGAATCCCGGCTGATGGCCCGCGTCTATTCCGAAACTGAAGTGTCACTCTCTAAACCGAGGTCCCACCTGCCCTCCCCGGTGGATGTACGGCACTGCATTGTGAAAAAGAGCGTGGAGGCTTTCCCAAGTGTCCTGGTCAATATTTATCTTTGAACCAACATCACTCTGGCCATCGCCATATTGTTGTCGGCAGGATCTAGCTGTGTGGAAATTGGCTCCTACATTATAAAACCGCCAACACTTTTAAAAAACACTTCACTGTCTGTAAAGCCTTTGTGAAATCCTGAGGTTGTGAAAAGTTCCAGATAAATGGAATTGTTGTAAAAGGAAAACATGAACACTTGTGGACACGAGAGCATTATTTGAATTTATATTTGCTTTGAGATCATCACATCAACTTACAGATAGATTTCCTCCAAGCCGTTTGAAAGAGATAGACGCTCCTGTCCCCTCAACCACGGAGCACTGAAATCAAACAGAAATCAATTTACAGTGAAAATTACCATTCAGCCCATCGAGTTTGCACGAGCCCTTGGAAAGAACACCCTACTTAAGCCCACACTTCCACCCTATCTCCATAAACAGTTACACGAAGGGTAATTTATCGTGGCCAATCCCTAACCTACACATCTTTGGACTGCGGGAGGAAACCGGAGCACCCGGAGCAAACCCACGCAGGCACAGGGAGAACGTGCAGACTCCACACAGACAGTGACCCGAGGCCGTAACTGAACCCGGGACCCTGCAGCTGTGAGGCAACAGTGCTAACTGCTGTGCTGCCCTCTCATTGCAAGTACAGCAAGTAATTAGAAAGGCAAATCACAAGTTTCTGTGTCAGAATTTCTATCTAAATCAATTCAGATAAAGTTTGCTGGGTCACTGTCTTTCAAATGTAACATTTTAAAAAAATTGGTCAGAAGATATGGATATTGGCAGCTCTCCCCAATTGCCCTCGCGAAGATGGTGGCGAGCTGTGTTCTTGAACCCGCTGCAGTCCATGTAATAATAATAATAATCACTTATTGTCATGAGTAGTCTTCAATGAAGTTACTGTGAAAAGCCCCTAGTCGCCACATTCCAGCTCCTGTTCGGGGAGGCTGGTATGGGAATTGAACCCACGCTGCTGGCATTGTTCTGCTTTACAAGCCAGCTGTTCAGCCCACTGTGCTAAACCAGCCCTAGTCGCCACATTCCGGCACCTGTTCGGGGAGGCTGGTGCGGGAATTGAACTGCGCTGCTGGCCTGCCTTGGCCTGCTTTAAAAGCCAGCGATTTAGCCCAGTGCTAAACCAGCCCCTGGTACCCACAGTGCTGTTAGGGAGGGAGTCCTCGGTATTTTCATTCCAGCTCTTCCTCTCACACTTTACCCACTTCCATTTCGGATCTAATTTTTTTTTTCGCAAATCTTAAACTGTATTTTAGCTGCAGGAATTATTCTTCAGCACAGTCCAACAACCAAGATCATTCATTTTTCAAAAACATAATTTGTGGAGTAGGCAGATACCGAGAGAGCAATGGGCTGTCAGAGGGTCAGTACTGAGGGAGTGCTGCACTGTCAGAGGGTCAGTACTGAGGGAGTGCCGCACTGTCAGAGTCAGTACTGAGGGAGTGCTGCACTGTCAGAGGGTCAGTACTGAGGGAGTGCTGCACTGTCAGAGGGTTAGTACTGAGGGAGCGCTGCACTGTCAGAGGGTCAGTACTGAGGGAGTGCTGCACTGTCAGAGGGTCAGTACTGAGGGAGTGCCGCACTGTCAGAGGGTCAGTACTGAGGGAGTGCTGCACTGTCAGAGGGTCAGTACTGAGGGAGTGCCGCACTGTCAGAGGGTCAGTACTGAGGGAGTGCTGCACTGTCAGAGGGTCAGTACTGAGGGAGTGCTGCACTGTCAGAGGGTCAGTACTGAGGGAGTGCCACATTGTCAGAGGGTCAGTACTGAGGGAGTGCCGCATTGTCAGAGGGTCAGTACTGAGGGAGTGCCGCATTGTCAGAGGGTCAGTACTGAGGGAGTGCCGCACTGTCAGAGGGTCAGTACTGAGGGAGTGCCGCATTGTCAGAGGGTCAGTACTGAGGGAGTGCCGCATTGTCAGAGGGTCAGTACTGAGGGAGTGCTGCACTGTCAGAGGGTTAGTACTGAGGGAGCGCTGCACTGTCAGAGGGTCAGTACTGAGGGAGTGCTGCACTGTCAGAGGGTCAGTACTGAGGGAGTGCCGCACTGTCAGAGGGTCAGTACTGAGGGAGTGCTGCACTGTCAGTGGGTCAGTACTGAGGGAGTGCCGCACTGTCAGAGGGTCAGTACTGAGGGAGTGCCGCACTGTCAGAGGGTCAGTACTGAGGGAGTGCTGCACTGTCAGAGGGTCAGTAATGAGGGAGTGCTGCACTGTCAGAGGGTCAGTACTGAGGGAGTGCCGCATTGTCAGAGGGTCAGTACTGAGGGAGTGCCGCATTGTCAGAGGGTCAGTACTGAGGGAGTGCCGCATTGTCAGAGGGTCAGTACTGAGGGAGTGCCGCACTGTCAGAGGGTCAGTACTGAGGGAGTGCCGCACTGTCAGAGGGTCAGTACTGAGGGAGTGCCGCATTGTCAGAGGGTCAGTACTGAGGGAGTGCCGCACTGTCAGAGGGTCAGTACTGAGAGAGTGCTGCACTGTCAGAGGGTCAGTACTGAGGGAGTGCCGCACTGTCAGAGGGTCAGTACTGAGGGAGTGCCGCACTGTCAGTGGGTCAGTACTGAGGGAGTGCCGCACTGTCAGAGGGTCAGTACTGAGGGAGTGCCGCACTGTCAGAGGGTCAGTACCGAGGGAGTGCCGCACTGTCAGTGGGTCAGTACTGAGGGAGTGCCGCACTGTCAGAGGGTCAGTACCGAGGGAGTGCAGCACTGTCAGAGGGTCAGTACTGAGGTAGTGCTGCACTGTCAGAGGGTCAGTACTGAAGGAGTGCCGCACTGTCAGAGGGTCAGTACTGAGGGAGCGCCGCACTGTCAGAGGGTCAGTACAGAGGGGGTGCCGCACTGTCCAAGGGTCAGTACTGAGGAAGTGATGCACTGTCAGAGGGTCAGTACTGAGAAGTGATGCACTGTAAGAGGGTCAGTACTGAGGAAGTGATGCACTGTCAGAGGGTCAGTACTGAGGGGGTGCTGCACTGTCAGAGGGTCAGTACTGAGGGGGTGCTGCACTGTCAGAGGGTCAGTACTGAGGGGGTGCTGCACTGTCCGAGTGTCAGTACTGAGGGAATGCCGCACTGTCAGAGGGTCAGTACTGAGGGAGTGCTGCACTGTCAGAGGGTCAGTACTGAGGGAGTGCTGCACTGTCAGAGGGTCAGTACTGAGGGGGTACTGCACTGTCAGAGGGTCAGTACTGAGGGAGTGCTGCACTGTCCGAGGGTCAGTACTGAGGGGGTGCCGCACTGTCAGAGGGTCAGTACTGAGGGGGTGCTGCACTGTCCGAGTGTCAGTACTGAGGGAATGCCGCACTGTCAGAGGGTCAGTACTGAGGGGGTGCTGCACTGTCAGATGGTCAGTACTGAGGGGGTGCTGCACTGTCCGAGTGTCAGTACTGAGGGAATGCCGCACTGTCAGAGGGTCAGTACTGAGGGAGTGCTGCACTGTCAGAGGGTCAGTACTGAGGGAGTGCCGCACTGTCAGAGGGTCAGTACTGAGGGAGTGCCGCACTGTCAGAGGGTCAGTACTGGGGGGGTGCTACACTGTCAGAGGGTCAGTACTGGGGGGGTGCCGCACTGTCAGAGGGTCAGTACTGGGGGGGTGCTACACTGTTTGCTCAAATCCAAGTTAAAGAGGAACATTGTCACTGCCCCGGGACTCTAATCCAGAAGAGGCACATCTTCACTCCTGGCCTTATTAGATCTGCGTCATCTTTGATGCGGGTGGTGGGACGTACACCTTCTGCAATTGCACCATCACCAAAGTCAACCTCTTTCCACATTCACTGGCGTTCCAGCATTTTCTGGAACTGTGCTTGAATTTGGAACCATTTTCGGTCTTAATTCCCATCAACAGCGCCAGTCAGTGGCCTCAGAGGATGTAAAGGTTTGCTGAGATTTAACGAGTTGGGTTAAAAAGGGGATTATGGGCTTTGCCGCTGCTGCCTCCACGGGGGATACAGGAGAGAGTAGTTTCTGGTACCTGGGTGGGGGAGGGTAAGGTGTCGGATATCTACCAGGAGCTGTAAGAGGCGGAGGAAACCCCGGTGAAGGAGCTTAAGGGCAAATGGGAGGAGGAGTTAGGAGGAGAGTTAGAGCCGGATCTGTGGGCGGAAGCCCTAAATAGAGTCAGTTCCTCCTCATCATGTGCCAGGCTCAGTTTAATCCAGTTTAAGGTGGTACACCGGGCACATATGAGGGCGGCGAGGATGAGCAAGTTTTACGGGGTAGAAGACAGTTTTGCGGGAAGCCCAGCTAACCATGTCTACATGTTTTGGGCATGCCCGAAGCTTGGAGGGTTCTGGCAGGGGTTTGCCAAGGCAATGTCCAAGGTGCTAGGTACGCGGGTGGTGCCGAGTCCAGAGGTGGCGATCTTTGGGGTGTCAGAAGAGCCGGGAGTTCAGGGAATGAAAGAGGCCAATGTCCTGGCCTTTGCCTCCCTGGTCGCCCGGAGACGCAATTGGGCAACACTTGCTAAACAATCCTGAGTGTGCCTATTTCAGATAATTAGTCGAGCTCATAACCTAGCTCATTTACACTTGTTAGAAGTGAAATTCATTCATATACAGGGTCCCGTTCTCTGAAAACAAAAGGAATGTGTTCAAGCTTTGCGCCTCTTTTGAATTACCCGGGAACTTGGTGAGCTGAACGTTCCCCATGGCTTTTTTCATAGCGACCCTGAGCCATCAGAGTTGACCAGCCATCCAATCAGCACCCTTTTGTCCTGTGGTGTAAATTATTCTGACCGTTTGAAATTTGGTATTCTTGTGTTTGTCCTGAGGAGTGCCAGATGAAAAGCTTCGGCAACATGTCTCTAATTTCAACAATATTAAAGATTATAAATACACAATGGAAGTTCTATTGCTTACTTTAACTGATAGACAGGTGGAGCAGCTGACGGGTATTCTGAAGGAAGGATCACCTAGGCAGAAAAACATGCAAACATTCATTATACTGATGACTTTTCTATCGACAGCACAGAAACTGGACATTTGGTCCAACTCATTGATGTTAGTCAATCTGAGCCTCATTTGTACTGTCTGTGAGTGTGGTGGAGGCAGATTCACACAGCGAGTGGTTAGGATCTGGAATGTACTGTCTGTGAGTGTGGTGGAGGCAGATTCACACAGCGAGTGGTTAGGATCTGGAATGTACTGTCTGTGAGTGTGGTGGAGGCAGATTCACACAGCGAGTGGTTAGGGTCTGGAATGTACTGTCTGTGAGTGTGGTGGAGGCAGATTCACATAGTGAGTGGTTAGGATCTGGAATGTACTGTCTGAAAGTGTGGTGGAGGCAGATTCAATTCTGGTTATTGAGAGAGAATTGGATCATAATCCGAAGAGGAAAACTTTGCAGGGCTGTGGAGAAGAGGCGGGGCAATGACACCGGGCTCATTGCTCTTTGTGCGGACATGATGGGGCAAATTATCTCCTTTTGTGCTGGAACCATTTCTTTCTACTGGCCTCAAACACTTATTAAGTATCTCGCTGATGTTACCCAGGAGAGTGTCTGAAAACTGTAGAAATTCTATGATTTGAAAACCCCAAAGGATATCTTGGAACACTGGTTCTTAGTGGAGTAGAATCCCATAGAATCCAGACAGGGCAGATGGAGGCCATTCAGCCCATCAAGACTGCACCAACCTTCTGAAAGTGCACCCTGCCTAGGTACACCCCCTGTCCTATCCCCGTAACCCCACCTAACCTGCACATCTTTGGACTCTGAAGAGGAAACCGGAGCACCCGGAGGACACCCATGCAGACCCGGAGAGAACGTGCAGACTCCGCACAGACAGTGACCCAAGCCGGGAATCGAACCCGGGTCCCTGGCGCTGTGAGGCAGCAGTGCTAACCACCGGGCCACCGTTTTATCTAAAATTGCCTCTTGTTCTCAAAACATACCCATGTTCCCTGAACTCACTTGAGACACCCTTTTTGCCAAACAACATCCAATTTTGGTAACTCTGTAGGTCAAATCCAGTTAATAATTACCACACAATATCACTCAGCTCACCATGTCTGGGAAATATTTTTTCCTGGTTCAGCCAAGGCACAAAACTGCTTCTTTTGGAGGAGAATGTCTGCAATCTGCTGTGGTTTCAAATGTTAGATGGAACAGGCCTCAGTGGGTCAGGTCACAGGTGGAACTGGCCTTCCGGGCTGTTAGATGGAGAACCACCCAATGAGAGTGCTCGCAGTTATACTGTTCAATCTCACTGATATTCCCATCTCTAGATTCTGCTGTCTATCTCCTCCAAATCCCATGCATTTAGAAGTCATCATTTATATAGCCCCACTGAGCTCTGATAAAAAATGTTTTTGATATGGCCGTTCCCACCTCAATGTCTCTACATGCCTACTAATCTTGTTACTGGGCAAATTGCATCTCATTGTTCCTCTAGGTGCCTGCTAGTCATGTTACTTTTCTGTTATTTAGTTTCCATCTTTCACCCCCTGCAGACAATGGATGCTGGAATTCAACCAGCAACGGTGGCCTTCCTGCCAGTCCCCGCAGCCCTGGGGGATTGGCCTGCAGCTGTACGAGCAGGCGCTGCTCGAAGCTGCAGCAACGGAGCGTGCCACTGAGGGAAAGGAGGCAGCCACCCAGGATTGAGAGCAAGCAGATCAACAGGGCAAGGAGGAGGTGGTGTCAAGGAGGCTCCGCATGAGGCTTCACGTGTACCAGCAGTGCCTGTCATTCAAGGACCTGGCGGACCGGGCATGCTGTCGAAACTCTGGCTGACCAGGGAGACAGTGCGACATATTTGCCAGTTCACTATTAATCTTGTTAATTTTCCACATTGCTGACACACGTCACGTAGTAGTGAGTTCTAAGCATTTTAAGCAGTCGGTAGTTAAATATTCTATTGCAAGCATCAAGATTCAAAGTTTAGGACAAATGTCTCCTCATCTAGATTTCTAAAGAAAACAAATTAAGAAAAAATATTCTACCTCTTTCAACAACAACATCTTGCAGATTTATCCAGTTTTTAAAGTTTTTTAAAAGCCATCTTCCTGAATAAATCCTTACTTCAACTTCACAAGTATTTGTAACTAGAGCTTTGCATAATTATTGACCAACTTCTCTTTGACCACGCTTTCGGCCATGTGTCTCAACATTTCCTCATGTGGCCAGTGTCAAATTCTGTTTCATCATTGCTCCTGTGAAGCATCTTGGGATTTATTTTAATTATGTTAAAAGGTGGTATATCAATGCAAGTTATTGTTGTTGGTAGTAACAGCGTAAAGGCAACAGGTTCAAACATGGACAAGACTGCTGAATGCCAGAGGTGAGGTGTGAGTGACTGCCCTTGACATCACGGCAGCATTTGACCGAGTGTGGCATCAAGGAGCCCGAGCTAAACTGGAGTCAATGGGAATCTGGGGGGAAACTCTCCCCTGGATGGAGTCAAACCCGGCACAAAGGAAGGCGGTTGTGGTTGTTGAGGTCAGTCATCTCAGCTCCAGGACATCACTGCAGGAGTTCCTCAGGGTAGTGTCCTAGGCCCAACCATCTTCAGCTGCTTCACCAAAGGCCGTCCTTCCAACATATGGTCAGAAGTGGGGATATTCACTGATGATTACACAAGGTTCTGCACCATTCCTGACTTCTCAGATAATAAAGCAGTCCATGTCCAAAAGAAGCAAGACCTGGACAATATCCAGGCTTGGGCTGACAAGTGGCAAATCATATTTGTGCCACATAAGTGCCAGGCAATGACCATCTGCTACAAGAGTGGATCTAACCATCGCCCCTTTACATTCAATGGCATTACCATCACTGAATCTCCCACAATCAACATTCTGGGGGTTACCATTGATCAGAAACTGAATTGGACCCAGCTACATTAATATGGTGGCTACCAGGGCAGGTCAAAGGCTAGGAATCCTACAGCGAGTAACTCACTTCTTGACCCCCCAAAGCCTGTCCACCATCAGGATTGTAATGCAATACACCCCACTTGCCTGGATGAGTGCAGCTCCAACACTCAAGAAGCTCGACACCATCCAGGACAAAGCAGCCCCGCTTGATTGCTCCCTCTTCCACAAACATTCAAACCCTCCACCATCGACACACAGTGGCAGCCGTGTGTACCATCTACAAGATGCCCTGCAGTAACTCACCAAGGCTCCTTAGGCAGCACCTTCCAAACACACGACCACTGCCATCTAGAAGGACAAGAGCAGCAGATACCTGGGAACCCCACCACCTGGAGGTTCCCCTCCAAGTCACTCACCACCCTGACTTGGAAATATATCGGCCGCTCCTTCACTGTCGCTGGGGCAACACCCTGGAACTCCCTCCCTAACAGCACTCTGGGTGTACCTACACCACATGGACTGCAGCGGCTCAAGAAGGCAGCTCACCACCACCTTCTCATGGGCAATTAGGAATGAACAATAAATGCTGGGGCCAGCGATGCCTGCATCCCGTCAGTGAATATAAAAACAGAACATAATAAATCGGTGGTAGCCATGATGTGGAGATGCGGCGTTGGACTGGGGTGAGCACAGTAAGAAGTCTTACAACACCAGGCTAAAGTCCAACAGGTTTGTTTCAAACACCAGCTTTCGGAGCGCAGCTCCTTCCTCAGGTGAATGGAGAGGTATGTCCCAGAAACATTTATATAGACAAAGTCAGAGATGCCAGACAATGCTTGGAATGCGAGCATTTGCAGGTAATCAAATCATTACAGATCCAGAGATAGGGGGTGATCCCAGGTTAAAGAGGTGTCAATTGTCTCAAGCCAGGACAGTTGGTAGGATTTTGCAAACCCAGGCTAGATGGTGGGGGGGTGAATGTAATGCGACATGAATCCCAGGTCCCGGTTGAGGTCGTACCCATGTGTACGGAACTTGGCTATAAGTTTCTGCTCGGCGATTCTGCGTTGTCGTGCGTCCTGAAGGCCGCCTTGGAGAACGCTTACCCGGAGATCAGAGGCTGAATGCCCTTGACTGCTGAAGTATTCCCCGAAGATGAACATCTTGCCAAGGTCATCCCCACACCCCCACTACTTGCCTTCAAACAACCACGCAACCTCAAACAAACCATTGTTTGCAGCAAACTACCCAGCCTTCAGAACAGCGACCACGACACCACACAACCCTGCCATGGCAATCTCTGCAAGACGTGCCAGATCATCGACCTGGATACAACCATTACACGTGGTAACACCACCCACCAGGTACGCGGCACATACTCGTGCGACTCGACCAATGTAGTCTACCTCATACGCTGCAGGAAAGGATGTCCCGAAGCGTGGTACATTGGCGAGACCATGCAGACACTGCGGCAACGGATGAACGGGCAACGTGCGACAATCACCAGGCAGGAATGTTCCCTTCTAGTCGGGGAACACTTCAGCAGTCAAGGACATTCAGCCTCTGATCTCCGGGTAAGCGTTCTCCAAGGCAGCCTTCAGGACACGCGACAACGCAGAATTGCCGAGCGAAAACCTATAGCTAAGTTCCGCACACATGGGTACGGTCTCAACCGGGACCTGGGATTCATGTCGCATTACATTCACCCCCCACCATCTGGCCTGGACTTGCAAAATCCTACCAACTGTCCTGGCTTGAGACAATTCACACCTCTTTAACCTGGGGTTACCCCTATCTCTGGATCTGTAATGATTTGATTACCCGCAAATGTTCGCATTCCAAGCACTGTCTGGCATCTCTGACTTTGTCTCTATAAATGTTTCTGGAACGTACCTCTTCATTCACCCGAGGAAGGAGCAGTGCTCTGAAAGCTCGTGTTTGAAACAAACCTGTTGGACTTTAACCTGGTGTTGTAAGACTTCTTACTATAATAAATCGGAGCAGTAGTGGACCATGTGGCTGATCCTGGAGTTCAACTCCATTTTCCAATCCGCTTCCCAAATCTCTCAATTCCCTGACAGAGCAAGAATCTGTCTATCCCAGCCTGAAGTGTATTCAATGATGTAGCACCCACAACCCACTGGGTGTGTAACCAGAACCAGGTGCACGTGGGGAGTTTTGCTTTGGCTTAGCAAGGATGGAATACCAAAGGCAGCAATTTGAGCGAGTGCCGTACCTGTAAACAAATGGTCCATTTCGGGTGATCTAATTCATCCACAATCCTGATGCAAAATATCCTTGAAGCCTCATCGATGACACACCATTCATCTTCATAGATTGATGCCAGTGCTTCGATCTCATCAATCTGATGGGAAAAAGAAATGCACCGTTAACAAATGCAAACTTATTGAAACATCATTTATTTTTTTCGGCAGCAATTTATAACCTGAACTTTGAAGGGGGTCGGCTAAAATCCCGAACCGAACTTTCAACCACCACAAACCTGGTATATTCAGACCAGGAGACACTGCCCCAGATTTGGCAACTGTTAGATTCGGGCACATTTAGATTCCGAAATTATTTTGTGCATAGTGTTACCAGGGGGAACAGCACAGCAGGGTGGGGGGGGGGGGGGGGGGTTTGGCAACGGGCCTTTTGGGACATCAGAGAACAACGAGACTAACAATCCACGTCTTAATCAATGAGTTTTAAGGATTGAGAAAAAAAACAGAGGGACGAGGAAATTAATCATTAGTCAAACCAGAAATGAAATTAAGGAGAAGGATGGAAGGATTTGATTGAGTAATAATATTTAATTTATAATTTAGCATTTTTTAAATCTCTCACAATTTCACTAACTGAAGGAATGAGTCTCCACATTTGTTTTCTGGGCCAGAGAGGTTTTTCCGATGGCAATCCACAATTATCACGCCATGAAATAGATAGGTATACTGTTCAGTACCAGACAGAGCGTTCCAGGACCAGTTTAATGGAAAATTAACTTCCCAGTGATTTAACTTGATTAATTCACGGTGTGGTGATCTTATGGTTGTGTTGTAATTCACTGGCTGACCACTAGGAGTCTCATTAGTGTATAAGTGAATGTTAGAGTCAGGTGACTTCTGACTGACTCAGGAGCTGAAAGTGAGAGGTCGCTTGTGCGTGATCATACTGTTCCTCATCTGTTGTTTTGCATATAGTTTTTTTTTAAAGGGGCAATTTAGCATGGCCAATCCACCTAACCTGCACATCTTTTGGGGACGAAACCCACACAAACACGGGAAGAATGTGAAAACTCCACACGGACAGTGACCCAGAGCCGGGATTGAACCCGAGACCTCAGCGCCATAAGGCAGCAATGCTAACCAGTGCATGACCTGCTGACCTGCTGCCCTGTTTTGTATATAGTTCACCCAGTTAATTTTAATAAACTGTTTATAGCTTTAGCTACAAGTGTTCTTGTAATCAGACCATCCGACAAGAACATTACACGTGGGATATCTCCATCACAAATTGCTAGATAATTTGTGTATTAATAAAAGACAGTATCGATCACTGAGTGTTATTATTTCAGAAAATCCTGGACACTTATAACTTCATACGATATAGGAGTAGAATTAGGCCATTTGGCCCATCGCGTCTGCTCTACCATTCAATCCTGGCTGATCTTATCCTGGCCTTAACTCCACCGTCCTGCCCGTTCTCCATAACCCTTCAACCCATGACCAATTAAAAATCTGTCTAACTCCACCGCACCCCAGGGCAGCAAATTCCACAGGTTGACAGCCCTCTGGCAGAAATCGCTTCTCCTCAAATCTGTTGCCTCTTATCCTGAAACGATCACCTCTCATTCTAGAATGCCCCACAAGGGCAGCACGGTGGTGCAGTGGTTAGCACTGCTGCCTCACGGCGCTGAGGTCCCAGGTTAGATCCTGGCCCCCAGGTCACTGTCCGTGTGGAATTTGCACATTCTCCCCGTGTTTGCATGGGTTTCGCCCCCACAACCCAAAGATGTGCAGGGTGGGTGGATTGGCCACACTAAATTGCCCCTTAATTGGAAAAAATGAAAAATGGGCACAAATGCCCCATAAGAGGAAGCATCCGCTCCATGTCTGCTTTGTCCATCTTGTACACCTCAATTAGATATCCCCTCATTCTTCTAAACTCTAGACAGTATATTGGATTGGATTTGTTTATTGTCACGTGTACCGAGGTACAGTGAAAAGTACTTTTCTGCAAGCAGCACAAACAGATCATTAAGTACATGTAAATTAAATAAAATAAAAATACATAATAGGGCAACACAAGGTACACAGTGTAAATACATAGACATCGGCATCGGGTGAAGCATACAGGGGTGTAGTGTTAATCAGGTAAGTTCATAAGAGGGTTGTTTCGGAGTCTGGTGACAGTGGGGAAGAAGCTGTTTTTGAGTCTGTTGGTACGTGTTCTCAGACTTCTGTATCTCCTGCCCGATGGAAGAAGTTGGAAGAGTGAGTAACCCGGGTGGGAGGGGTCTTTGATTATGCTGCCCGCTTTCCCCCGGCAGCGGGAGGTGTAGATGGAGTCAATGGATGGGAGGCAGGTTCGTGTGATGAACTGAGCGGTGTTCACGACTCTCTGAAGTTTCTTGCAGTCTTGGGCTGAGCAGTTGCCATACCAGGCTGTGATGCAGGATCAGTACTGAGGGAGTGCTGCACTGAGAGAGGATCCGTACTGAGGCAGAGGTCAGTACTGAGGGAGTGCTGCACTGTCAGAGGGTCAGTAATGAGGGAGTGCCACACTGTCAGAGGGTCAGTACTGAGGGTCAGTTGTACTGAGGGACAGTTGCACTGTCAGGGGGTCAGTACTGAGGGAGTGCTGCACTGTCAGAGGGTCAGTACTGAGAGAGTGCTGCACTGTCAGAGGGTCAGTACTGAGGGAGTGCTGCACTGTCAGAGGGTCAGTACTGAGGGAGTGCTGCACTGTCAGAGGGTCAGTACTGAGGGAGTGCTACACTGCCAGAGGGTCAGTACTGAGGGAGGGCTGCACTGTCAGATAGACAGCACTGAGGGAGTGCTGCACTGTCAGAGGGTCAGTACTGAGGGAGGGCTGCACTGTCAGAGGAACAGTACTGAGGGAGTGCTGCACTGCCAGAGGGTCAGTACTGAGGGAGTGCTGCACTGTCAGAGGGTCAGTGCTGAGGGAGTGCCGCACTGCCAGAGGATCAGTACTGAGGGAGTGCTGCCCTGTCAGAGGGTCAGTACTGAGGGAGTACTGCACTGTCAGAGGGTCAGTACTGAGGGAGGACTGCACTGCCAGAGGGTCGGTACTGAGGGAGGGCTGCACTGTCAGAGGGTCAGTACTGAGGGAGTGCTGCACTGTCAGAGGGTCAGTACTGAGGGAGGACTGCACTGCCAGAGGGTCGGTACTGAGGGAGGGCTGCACTGTCAGAGGGTCAGTACTGAGGGAGGGCCGCACTGTCAGAGGGTCAGTACTGAGGGAGTGCTACACTGTCAAAGGGTCAGTACTGAGGGAGTGCTACACTGTCAGAGGGTCAGTATTCAGGGAGGGCCGCACTGACAGAGGGTCAGTACTGAGGGAGGGGTCAGTATTCAGGGAGGGCCGCACTGACAGAGGGTCAGTACTGAGGGAGTGCCGCACTGTCAGAGGGTCAGTACTGAGGGAGTGCCGCACTGTCAGAGGGTCAGTACTGAGGGAATGCTGCACTGTCAGAGGGTCAGTAGAGGGAGTGCTGCACTGTCAGAGGGTCAGTACTGAGGGAGTACTGCACTGTCAGAGGGTCAGTACTGAGGGAGTGCTGCACTGTCAGAGGGTCAGTACTGAGGGAGTGCCGCACTGTCAGAGGGTCAGTACTGAGGGAGTGCCGCACTGTCAGAGGGTCAGTACTGAGGGAGTGCCGCACTGTCAGAGGGTCAGTACTGAGGGAGTGCCGCATTGTCAGAGGGTCAAGACTGAGGGAGTACCGCACTGTCAGAGGGTCAGTACTGAGGGAGTGCCGCACTGTCAGAGGGTCAGTACTGAGGGAGGGCTGCACTGTCAGAGGGTCAGTACTGAGGGAGTGCTGCACTGTCAGAGGGTCAGTACTAAGGGAGTGCTGCACTGTCAGAGGGTCAGTACTGAGGGAGAGCTGCACTGTCAGAGGGTCAGTACTGAGGGAGTACTGCACTGCCAGAGGGTCAGTACTGAGGGAGTGCTGCACTGTCAGAGGGTCAGTACTGAGGGAGGGCTGCACTGTCAGAGGGTCAGTACTGAGGGAGTGCCGCACTGTCAGAGGGTCAGTACTGAGGGAGTGCTGCACTGTCAGAGGGTCAGTACTGAGGGAGTGCTGCACTGTGAGAGGGTCAGTACTGAGGGAGGGCTGCACTGTCAGAGGGTCAGGACTGAGGGAGGGCTGCACTGTCAGAGGGTCAGTACTGAGGGAGGGCTGCACTGTCAGAGGGTCAGTACTGAGGGAGTGCTGCACTGTCAGAGGGTCAGTACTGAGGGAGGACTGCACTGCCAGAGGGTCGGTACTGAGGGAGGGCTGCACTGTCAGAGGGTCAGTACTGAGGGAGGGCCGCACTGTCAGAGGGTCAGTACTGAGGGAGTGCTACACTGTCAAAGGGTCAGTACTGAGGGAGTGCTACACTGTCAGAGGGTCAGTATTCAGGGAGGGCCGCACTGACAGAGGGTCAGTACTGAGGGAGGGGTCAGTATTCAGGGAGGGCCGCACTGACAGAGGGTCAGTACTGAGGGAGTGCCGCACTGTCAGAGGGTCAGTACTGAGGGAGTGCCGCACTGTCAGAGGGTCAGTACTGAGGGAATGCTGCACTGTCAGAGGGTCAGTAGAGGGAGTGCTGCACTGTCAGAGGGTCAGTACTGAGGGAGTACTGCACTGTCAGAGGGTCAGTACTGAGGGAGTGCTGCACTGTCAGAGGGTCAGTACTGAGGGAGTGCCGCACTGTCAGAGGGTCAGTACTGAGGGAGTGCCGCACTGTCAGAGGGTCAGTACTGAGGGAGTGCCGCACTGTCAGAGGGTCAGTACTGAGGGAGTGCCGCATTGTCAGAGGGTCAAGACTGAGGGAGTACCGCACTGTCAGAGGGTCAGTACTGAGGGAGTGCCGCACTGTCAGAGGGTCAGTACTGAGGGAGGGCTGCACTGTCAGAGGGTCAGTACTGAGGGAGTGCTGCACTGTCAGAGGGTCAGTACTAAGGGAGTGCTGCACTGTCAGAGGGTCAGTACTGAGGGAGAGCTGCACTGTCAGAGGGTCAGTACTGAGGGAGTGCCGCACTGTCAGAGGGTCAGTACTGAGGGAGCGCCGCACTGTCAGAGGGTCAGTACTGAGGGAGTGCTGCACTGTCAGAGGGTCAGTACTGAGGGAGGGCTGCACTGTCAGAGGGTCAGTACTGAGGGAGTGCCGCACTGTCAGAGGGTCAGTACTGAGGGAGTGCTGCACTGTCAGAGGGTCAGTACTGAGGGAGTGCTGCACTGTCAGAGGGTCAGTACTGAGGGAGTGCCGCACTGTCAGAGGGTCAGTACTGAGGGAGTGCTGCACTGTCAGAGGGTCAGTACTGAGGGAGTGCTGCACTGTCAGAGGGTCAGTACTGAGGGAGTGCTGCACTGTCAGAGGGTCAGTACTGAGGGAGTGCTGCACTGTCAGAGGGTCAGGACTGAGGGAGGGCTAGCTTTCAGCTGATGCCTTGGTCCCTGTCAAGTGAATCTGAAAGATGTCCATCCAGCATCGGTACAAATGAGCAGCCACATGTCCGGAGGGAACGCCACCCTCCCGGCTCTCGAGTGGTTGCGAGGAGCCCTGGAACTGCCAGAGGCTGTGAGCGGCGCTACCGAAATGCAGGTGTTGCCTGTCAGATCCTTGCCCCGCAGTTTACTCACTTGTTTCTGCAGGTTTTCCTCCTCGCTCTCTGCCATTCATTCATTGATGAATGTGATTGCGGCTGCTGCCTGTCAGTGGGACCAGGGGCACGGATTTTGCTACAACTTTTGTTACAGTTGTGGCAGCAGCTGAGCCTCTTCCGGCTGGCACTGCGCATGTGCGGGTCTGGCCCCGCCCCTCCCGCTCAGCGGGTACAGCCTATTCACATCGCGTCATAGGTCACGACCCCAGCGCCTGACTGTAGCCAATCCCACAGGCTGACCCCAGCAAGCCTCACTCAATTCTCCCTGACATAGCATTACTGCACTGCAGAAGGAGGCCATTCTGCCCATCGAGTGTGTACTGTCCCTCCGACAGAGCACCCACCCCATCCCCGTGGCCCTGTAACCTCTTTTTAAAATGTATTTTATTGCAAACATGCATCAAGACAGGTTACAGCCAATACGCACCACCGGAAACATGCTTCCAAACAATCAATTGTAAAGTTTGTACAACTTTTTCACCCTCCCACCCGCCCTCCTCGGAGAACAGCTCCTCCAACACTGTCACAAGCATCCCCCACCTTTCCTCAAACCCCTGTGTTGAGCCCTCTTAACTCAAATGTTATCTTTTCCAAGTCGTACAGGTCACCCAACCATGCCGCCACCCCCAGTGGCAATGTCGACCGCTTTTCCAGTAAGATTTGCCGCCAATCAATCAGAGAGGCGAAAGGCACGACATTGGCCTTCCTCCTCTCTATGAACTCCGGCTTCTCTGAAACCCGAACTATCACCACCAAAGGATCTGGGTCCACCTCCTCCTCCACTATCCTGGCTAAGACCGCAACCACTCCCACCCAGAATCTTCCCAATTTTTCACAATCCCAGAACATGAATTTGTGATTCGCTGGCCCCCGCCCACACCTCTCACATGCATCTGCCTGCCCCTGGAACAATCCACACATTCTCGCCTGAGTCATATGCACCCTGTGCACCATCTTAAACAAAATCAGGTTCATCCTTGCACAGGAGGAGGTCCCGTTTACCCTTCACAGTGCCTCACTCCATATTCCCCAATTGATCTCCATTCCCAACTCCCCTTCTCATTTCTCCTTGAACTTCACAGGCAGCACGGCAGCACAGTGGCTAGCACAATTGCTTCACAGCTCCAGGTTCAATTGCCGGCTTGGTTCACTGTCTGTGCAGAGTCTGCAAGTTCTCCCCGTGTCTGCGTGGGTTTCCTCCGGGAGCTCCGGTTTCCCCCCAAAGTCCAAAGATGGGCAGGTTAGGTGCATTGACCATGCTAAATTGTCCTTAGTTTCCTAAAAAAAAGGTTAGGTGGGGTTACTGGCTTATTGGGATACGGTGGAGGTGTGGGCTTAAGTAGGGTGTACTTTCCAAGAGCCAGTGCAGACTCGATGGGCCAAATGGCCTCCTTCTACACTGTAAATTCTATGATTCTCCACCCGCTTGCCTCCGTGCTCCCCCAGCCACTTGTATATACCCCCAATTCTTCCCTCCCCTTCCACATGCAGGAGCAGCAGTCGCTCCAGTAGGGTGTATCCCGGCAACCGAGGGAACCCCCTCCAGTCCTTTCGCGCAAAGTCCCTAACCTGCAGATACCTGAACTCACTCCCCCTCGGCAGCTCTACCCTCTCCCTTAGCTCCTCCAGACTGGCAAACCCGTCCTCCCAGACAGATCCCTCACCTTGACCAACGCTACTTCCCTCCACCTCTTGTCTACACTATACAACCCCCCCCCCCCCAGCTCAAACCCATGATGCATGCACAGCGGCGTTAACACTGACATCCCCTCCACCTTAAAATGCTTCCTCAACTGATTCCAAATCTTCACCATGGATTGCACCACAGTGCTCCCCAAATATCTACTCGGTGCCATTGGCAACACTGCCATCACCATTGCCCTTACACTGGACCCCCTAAAGATTCCTCCTCCATCCCATCCCTTTTCCTTCCCACCATCGCCGCACCTTTTCCATATTCACCACCCAGTAATAATGAAGCAGGCTCGGCAACACCAAACACCTCCCCGCTGCCTGTGCCTCTGTAACAGGGTGTTCCCCACCCTCAGCACCTTCCCCACCCACACAAAGTCCGAAATGATCATGTCCAATTTCCGAAAAAAGGTCTTTGGTATAAAGATCGGGAGAGCCTGAAAAATAAACAAGAACCTCGGCAGATTATTCATTTTCACAACTTGGACCCTCCCCGCCAACGTTAAGTGCCGTGTATCACACCTCTTAAGATCCTCTCTGGCCTCCTCCACCAGCTTCGTTTAGTTCCGTTTTGTGAGGGCCACGAAGAATCCAGCACAAGTTGAAGGAGAGAAAGAAATAACATTTATTTATAATAACATATATATACAACAGCAGCAGCAACTTCCTTGCTGCTCACTCCTCTCTCGCTGGTTCCATACTGGCCAGCTATATTTATGCAGGGACTCTGCTGAGGATTTCTACCCCCCCCCCCCCCCCCCCCCCCCCCCCCCCCGCACTCATTCAGGAAGCTCATGCTCCCAAAGGATTGTGGGATTGCCATTAGTCCCCAGCCGGTGGTAAGCAGGCAGGTTATAACATTCCACTTCTGGAGCCCCATCCATTCCCTCGCTATCTGAATCCGCAAATACCTGAACCTATCCCTCGACACCTTAAATGGCATCCCCGCTAAATTAGCTCGCTGTCCCAGTTCATTCACTGGGAAAAGCTCCTACATTCAATTTATATCCCGACAACTCGCCAAACCTCCGCAGCAGGCCCATAATCCTTCCCATACGCTCCAGTGGATCCTAAACATACAGCAAGAGGTCAGCGACACCCAATGCTCCCTCTGTCCCCTTATAATCCCCTGCCACTCTGCCGACCCTCTAAGAGTCAACATAGGTGACTGCGGGCACCCCTGTCTTGTATGTCATGTGCGAGTACCTTTAAGAAATGGGTGTTTATAAATGGGTGTGTATATAAATATCTGTAGTGAGAGTACCTTTAAGAAATGAGTGTTTATTACTGCAGTGATGTCAGACAGTGGGTGGAGCTGGGCTGTCTGTCAGCTTTTTACTTTCATTTTAGGCTGTTTGCTGCAGAACAACAAAGAACAAAGAAAAGCACAGTAAGAAGTCAGGTGAAGGAGCAGTGCTCCAAAAGCTAGTGTTTGAAACAAAACATGTTGAACTTTAACTTGGTGTTGTAAGACTTCTTACTGTGCTCACCCCAGTCCAACGCCGGCATCTCCACATCAAAGAAAAGTACAGCACAGGAACAGGCCCTTCGGCCTTCCAACCTGCGCTAACCATGCAGCCCGTCTAAACTAAAATCTTCTACACTTTCTGGGTCCGTGTCCCTCTATTCCCATCCTATTCATGTATTTGTCAAGATGCCCCTTAAATGTCACTATCGTCCCTGCTTCCACCACCTCCTCCGGCAGCGAATTCCAGGCACCCACTACCCTCTGTGTAAAAAACTTACCTCGTACATCTCCTCTAAACCTTGTCCCTCACACCTTAAACCTATGCCCCCTAGTAATTGGCCCCTCTACCCTGTGGAAAAGCCTCTGACTATCCACTCTGTCTATGCCCCTCATAATTTTGTAGACCTCTATCAGGTCACCCCTCAACCTCCGTCGTTCCAGTGAGAACAAAACAAGTTTATTCAACCACTCCTCATAGCTAATGCCCTCCATACCAGGCAACATCCTGGTAAATCTCTTCTGCACCCTCTCTAAAGCCTCCACATCCTTCTGGTAGTGTGGTGACCAGAATTGAACACTATACTCCAAGTGTGGCCTAACTAAAGTTCTATACAGCTGCAACATGGCTTGCCAATTCTTATACTCAATGCCCCGGCCAATGAAGGCAAGCATGCCGTATGCCTTCTTGACTACCTTCTCCACCTGTGTTGCCCCTTTCAGTGACCTGTGGACCTGGGTCAGTCGCCAGGGGGCATAGATTTAAGGTCCGTGGGGCAAAGTTTAGAGGAGATGTGCGAGGCAGGTTTTTTACACAGAGGGTGGTGAGTGTCTGGAACACGTTGCCAGGGGAGGTTGTGGAAGCAGATACATTAACGGCGTTCAAAAGGCATCTTGACAAATACATGGATAGGATGGGTATAGAGGGATACGGCACAAGGAAGTGCCGAGGGTTTTGGCCAAGGTTAGTATCATGACCGGTACAGGCTTGGAGGGCCGAAGGGCCTGTTCCTGTGCTGTATTGTTCTTTGTTCTTTGTAAACATTTTGTGATTCTATTCTCTGCTATATTCCAGGAAATACAATGTGTCTCAGTAATCTCTCCTCCTACTCTAACTCTTAGAGCCCTGGTAACATTCTGGTGAATCTGCACTGCACTCCTTCCAAAGTAAATCTTTCCTCTCTCAGATGCAGTCTCCAGAACTGTAAACAGTGCTCTCGGTGTGGTATAAGCTACACTACAATAGTGAGTACAGTTCCCTGGCCGAAAAGCACTTCAGGATGTTTTGAGGTTGTCAAGGGCACTGTGTAAATGTTGTTATGGGCCAAGGTTTAGAGAACCCCAAAGTGTATAATGGAGTTCACCTGACCCACAACTTTTAATAGATTGTGGTTATGGGGAGTACACGGCTCACTCTACAGGTGTGGTGCAACAGAGAGTTAAAGTACTTTTAAATTAAAACAATGTTTATTTATGAAACCAGTTAACACTTTATAAACCCACAGTAAACATCTTAACAACTATCAACACCAATAAATCCCCCAAAGAATACAGTACTCTATAGGTAACTCTTAATCTTTCCTTGCAACATCCATAAGACAAAAAAGAACCCTTTTTACAGAAAGACATCATTTACGATTCCCATACCAGCCTCCCCGGACAGGCGCTGGAATGTGGCGACTAGGGGCTTTTCACAATAACTTCATTGAAGCCTACTTGTGACAATAAGCGATTTTCATTTCATTTTTCATTTAAATTCTCTACTGAGAGCAGTTACCACTTTGAAATCATCAAATGAACATTCTTCAGCTTGCAGAGATTCATACACATCTCGCTGTGACTGCAGCTTCTCCAAATCTAAAACAAAACTAAACACACCCTGTAGCAGACACCCAAAGTGAAAGTAAAAGCAGACAAACAGCCCAGCTCCACCCACACTCTGACATCACTGATAAACACCGATTTCTTAAAGATACATCCACTACAGCTATTTTATAAACACCCATTTCTTAAAGATACTCTCACATGACAATGTAAGTCTTTTTTTTCCTATTGAACCAATGCTTTGAATAGTTGTAGCAAAACGTCTTGCCTTTTATGTTCTAGAACACTAGCAATAAAAGCTAACATTCCGTTAGTTTGCTTGATCATTTCTGGTATTTGACCGTTGTAATTTTGTAATCTCTGAACATGAACCTCTAAATCGCTTTGGACCTTCACAGGTCTCAGCTTTTTACCGTGCTTTCTTTTCTATACTCTTCTCTCTGTACTTTCTGTGGCTCTGTTCCAATTATGGCAATCAGTGAATTTATTCTTCTTTCTGTATTATCTATGTCCTGATGCTTAGAGTCGCCAGGTATCAATGATACCACCACAAGTTTCAACCGGCTATCGATCAAAGAGCCAAACACCAGTTAGTCAGTTCAAGGTCAAGGGTACTTTATTTACACACAATCAGTCATGTAACATAAACAGTACTAGTTAACTACACCTATTGACTAATACAACCTGTACTTAACTTCGGGCACCCGGCTTAGGTCAGAGAAACAGTGGCCACTGTTCGATTCTGGATCTATCGAGTCCAAAGGAGTAACTGCTGCTCAGCTGGGCTTATCCATCTGGTAGCGAGCGTCAAGCCCGTACTTGCTTCTGGTGTTGCTGCACTTGGAGACGGCCGTGACCGGGGTACCAGGACCAAGAGAGAGCGAACATGTGGCGAACTCTTCTTCTTATACTTGGGGGTTTTTGCTCTCTTTTGGGCGGTCCTTCGGTTTGGACCCCACTAATTGGGTGATTCCCGATTACTATGTTCGATTCTTAACCAATAAGTGGGCGGGGATCTGGATGGCTGAGCGTGTCCCAAACGGTCACTGACCCCGTTATTTACGTTTCCCTTGAACAGAGAGTGGCGCCGAAATGTCTGGGACCGTCCCGGTTGCTTGAGTACCAGTCCTTTGCTTTGGTGGAGATGGGCCATCAAATGCTAATCGGCCCCGTTAAAATGCTAATTGGTCGGAGTTTCGATACCGTCTGGACTTCTTGCTGACAAATATACATTTCAGTCTCTGAGCCTGCCTGAGTCTTGGCTTGTCCATTTTACCCACTAGGCTTTGCAAGTTTCTCTGTACCGAGTTGGAAGTGCCCACCCCAGGTGGCTACACTTTAAAAGAGCCAGCACAGTGGGCCAAATGACTTCCTTCAATATGGTTCAATGAGATTACTAATGCCCTGTTGTATTGTGACAATATTGTGACAATATTGGCAATGAACGCTCTATACTTGTGAATTCTTGTAACGTTCTCTGTTTCTTCTTCCAAACTGAGTCACTTTGAGTTGATAGCTGAATTCTTTCAACTACCGACCACGCTGCCCTCCTCTGAAAGCTCCGCTCCCTTCTCCCGCTCAGCCCTTACTTATTCCATACCAAGCTAACCATGGAGTGAGCATTTCTAGTAATTGTGTCCCTCCCCAATCCTGTACTGTTGTCCCTTGATTCTCACAAGAATCTGTGCTTGGCCTTCTCCTCATGTAGATGCTGTTGCCTGCCGACATCATTCACAGTTATTGGGTCAGCTCCCATGTGTACACCGACGACACCCAGCTCTCCCTCTCAAGTACCCCACCTGATCTGTTCACTGTTTCTATGTTGCTCAGCTGGGGTATAAGCACTGGCATGAACTGCTTGGGCCGAAAGGCCTATTTCCGCCTTAAATTTCACATGTAAAGTTATGAAGATTGAATGTCTTTCGCCGAACTGCAAAATCCTCTTGTTAAATCACAGGAAGAGAAAAGACAATTCTTCCTCTTGTCGTCCATGTCCCAAATCACACTCACAAGGCCAACTAATAAAGATTACAACATCCTTTGTTATCTTGGAAAAATGGACCAAAAAGTCAGATAAGGTGATGCAAAAAATGCCACAGGGAAGTTTTTACTGAATTTGGAAATCAAATCATTTCATTACTTTGTTATGTCTACACTGAGATCTGAGATTAAATTCCACAAACTTAATTTTAAACATCAATTTATGATTCAAATATATTTGAGAAAGGTTGCCATCCAATCCCTCCACCACCGATGAACAGTGGCAGCCGTGTGTACCATCTACAAGATGCACTGCAGCAACTCACCAAGGTCCCTTAGACAGCACCTTCCAAACCCACGACCACCACCATCTAGAAGGATAAGCCATGATGTGGAGATGCCGGCGTTGGACTGGGGTGAGCACAGTAAGAAGTCTTACAACACCAGGTTAAAGTCCAACAGGTTTGTTTCAAACACGAGCTTTCGGAGCACGGCTCCTTCTTCAGGTGAAATTCACCTGATTCACCTGAAGAAGGAGCCGTGCTCCGAAAGCTCGTGTTTGAAACAAACCTGTTGGACTTTAACCTGGTGTTGTAAGACTTCTTACTAGAAGGATAAGAGCAGCAGATACCTGGAAACCCCACCACCTGGAGGTTCCCCTCCAAGACATTCACTATCCTGACTTGGAAATATATCGGCCGTTCCTTCACTGTTGCTGGGTCAAAGTCCTGTAACTCACTCCCTAAGAGCACTGTGTATGTACCTACACCACATGGACTGCAGTGGTTCAAGAACCGGTCCATCGTATAATAAATGAAATGAAATGAAAATCGCTTATTGTCACGAGTAGGCTTCAAATGAAGTTACTGTGAAAAGCCCCTAGTCGCCACATTCCGGCACCTGTTCGGGGAGGCTGGTATGGGAATTGAACCGCGCTGCTGGCCTGCCTTGGTCTGCTTTCAAAGCCAGCGATTTAGCCCTGTGCTAAACCAGCCCCTATAACTGAACAAGCTGTGTTTCATGAACATCAGATGTGCAGTGCAAATCCTAACTGCTTTTTGACAGCCTAGCAGTGTACATCAAAATTGCCATCCACTTGGAACTAAATTTTTTTGATTAAAAGCAGAACCAATTTAATCCAGTAGAGGGCAGCAAACACTTTCTATGCTTGGTTAAATAAAAGTGAAGGAGAAACACTGTTCTTTACACACTGCTGCGTTTTTCTAAACTAAGATCACAAAATTGTGATATAATAATAATAATCATTATTAGTGCGGTGGTTCAGTGATTAGCACTGCTGCCTCATGGTGCCAAGGTCCCAGGATCGATCCCGGCTCTGGGTCACTGTCCGTGTGGAGTTTGCACATTCTCCCCGTGTTTGCGTGGGTCTCGCCCCCACAACCCTAACGATGTGCAGGATAGGTGGATTAGCCACGCTAAATTGTCCCTTAATTGAAAAAAATGAATTGGGTAGTCTAAATTTACTTTAAAAAATAATCTTTATTTGTATCACAAGTAGGCTTAAATTAACACTGCAATTAAGTTACTGTGAAAATCCCCTAAATCTAAGTGATTCGGTGAGTTGTAGTCTAACCAGGGCTTTGCACAGCTGAAGCACAACTTTTACCTTGTGAATTATATTCCTCTAGATCATTCAATTTGTCTTTTGATCATTTTTATATTATTTCACAGAATTCTAATGCTGCTTGCATCTGGACCCTCAAGTCGTTTTGACCTCCACTGCATGTGGGTTTTTGCTGTTCCGAAAGTATCATCATAGGGGCTTCATAGGGTAGACGCTGACTGCCTGTCCCTGCTATTCGGGGAATCTGGAACACGGTGCAGCGTCGGGATAAGGAGCCGATCATTTAGGACTGAGGTGAGGAGAAATTTCTCCACCCCAGAGGATTGTTCCATCGTTGAATATGTTGAAGGCTGTGAGACGGACAGAGTGTTGGTCACTCGGGGAATTAAGGGATTATTGGGAGCTGGCGGGAGAATGGAGCTGAAGAGCAGTATCGGCCATTATAGTATTGAATAGTGGAACTGGCTTGATGGGCCGAGTGGCCTACTCCTGCTCCCATTTCTTCTGTTCTTGTGCTCCATCACTCTCAGGTCCACAGTGGATGCCCTCACAGTTACCTGCAATAAAATCCATTTGCTAATTGGATTGAAATAGGGCTCGAGTGATGATAATTGGTTTCTCGCCCCGCTATGGCGAGATCCCGCTTTCGCCTAGGGGAGCGGGTCGGTTGCATCGCAAACTGTTTGGCGCCTGACGGGTTCTCATTTTCGGCTTCTCCCGCTATTCACCGGTCTCGTTTCGCTCGAGCGAGTCCGGAGAATCTCGCCCTTTGTCAAAGGTCTTTGTCAAAAACACCAAGCTCTTTGAACCTGAGTAACTAGGGCTGTTCAATCAGGATCAGTCGAACATCCCTGCTCGGGGCCTTGCTTATTCCAATACAATTCCTGAATTAACATTTCATCCCTAGTGTCTCCGGGACTGACAGCCTCTTTCAGCGGAAGGAGAGGCAGATTTTCTATTTGATAATCTTGATTGTCACAAGTAGGCTTAGATTAACACTGCACCATCTTCTGAAGTTAACAGTTCAAAGCGGGCGCCACATCCCCAATTATTATGGAGCTGGTGCACATGGGCAGTATTGTTAAATTGCATCTTGCTGGAGGGGATTCCTTCCCTGTCTTTATTGCTGGAAGGGAATCCCTCTCTCCTCACTGTGCAGTTGAGATTGGATAGGGATTGAGGCTGGTTTTAAACGTGACTCTGGGAGTTCTCCTGCTGTTTCGAGGTTTGTCCTGTGCGGCTTTCGGTCTGCGTTGTAAACAGGAACTCCCTCCCCTGGGGAATCCCTGTGTTAGTTACATGCTCAGAATGGTTACATTGTAGTCACGCGCCCCACTGCAACCCGGCTGGAGGCTCCTGTCCTGCTCACTTGTGCTCTCATTGCAACAGGTAAAACAAATAAACGGTGGGGGGGAAGGGGTGCAAGGTGGACAGTGATCACAATTGCAGTTAATCACTTTGCTGTTGTCTGTCCCGATCTGATGGAAGAACATGACTGCTCGTATTGGACAACAGGTCAGGAAGGGGGGTGTTTTGTTGGGTGCAGGGGTTTGGGTACAAACTTTACTCAACTCCCAGTCATTCTCCGCTCGACTTGCAGCCGGGAAGGTTCTGTCGTTGAGGGGGGAGGTACAGGTTTAATTGGGCTAGGCCAGCAAAAATAAAAACCCCTAAGGAGGAAAACAGGCACTTTCACAGAGCCAGTGCTTGGGGGGTCTGCAATGCCCCAGGGTGTGGTGGAGGCGAGAGTCAATTGTGAGTGTGGAAAGGGAATGATTGCCTGAGGGGCTGGTTTGCAGGGTTCAGGGGGAATGGGCGTGAGGTGAGACTAATCCAGTTGTTGTGGCAGAGAGCCGGTAAGGATTTGAGGGGGACCAAATCACCCCCCTGTGCTGTACCCATTCTAGATTTTCTGAAAATCTGTCACCTCGCTGTTGCTGGGTCAACAGGCATTTGGTGACATTCACAAAATCACAAACTCCCAAATGTTATTTTCTTGGTTTCAAAATGCGCAATTTCTGTATTAACCAGAGGATGGTATTTCGAACTGGGAACAATGTTTTCCTTCCTGTAGCAAATTGACAAAACCTTGGATATTTTTTCCACAGAATTGCAACGCTGCACCGATACTGCCCTGAGACAGAAAACTGGTTAGCAAACAGGAAGCAGAAAGTGAGAATAAATGGGGGTGGGATTCTTTGTCCCGCCGGACTTGTTTTCTGGTGTGGCACGCCTCCACTGGCAGCGGGATTCTCCGTCCCAGCAGCCGCCAGTGGGGTTTCACATTGTGGGCATTCCTACACGTCGGGAAATCGGCGGGCGTGAGTGCGCTGCCGATGAAACGGAGAATCCCATCGAAGGAGGATCCAGCCCTGGGTCTTTCTCTGATAGGGAGGCAGTGAATAATGGGGTATGCAGGAACCAGTGCTCGGACTCCAACTGTTCACACTATATATTAATGATCTGGATCAGGGGACTAAATGTATTATCTCCAAATTTAATAAAATTTAAATAAATAAATAATCTTTATTGTCACAAGTAGGCTTACAGTAACACTGCAATGAAGTTACTGTGAAAAGCCCCGAGTCACCACATTCTGGCACCTGTTCGGGTACACGGAGGGAGAATTCAGAATTCTCAGCTGGTACGGGAATTGAACCCGCGCTGCTGGCCTTGTTCTGGATCACAAACCAGCTGTCTAGCCCACTGAGCAGATGATACAAAGTTGGGTGGGAGGGTGAGCTGTGAGGAGGATGCAGAGATGATTCAGCGGGATTTGTACAGGCTGAGTGAGTGGGCGATGCATGACAGATGCAGTATAATGTGGATAAATGTGAGGTCATCCGCTTTGGTAGTAAAAATAGGAAGGCAGATTTTTATTTGAATGGATGTAAATTGAGAGGGGCGGATACTCAGTGAGACCTTAGTGTCCTCGTGCGTCAGTCGCTGAGAAGTAAGCGCGCAGGTACAGCAGGCAGTAAAGAAGGCAAATGGTATGTTGGCCTTCATAGCGAGAGGATTTGAGTATAGGAATAGGGAAGCTTTACTGCAATTGTACAGGGCCTTGTTGAGGCCACACCTGGAGTATTGTGGGCAGTTTTGGTGTCCTTATCTGAGGAAGGATGTTTTTGCTCCAGAGGGAGTGCAGCGAAGGTTTACCAGGCTGATTCCTGGGATGGCAGGACTGTCATATGAGGAGAGACATAATCGGTTAGGATTATATTCATTGGAGTTTAGAAGAGTCAGAGAGGATCTCACAGAAATTACAATATTCTAACAGGATTAGACAGGGTAGATTCAGAAAGAATGTTCCAATGGTGGGGAATCCAGAACTAGGGGTTATTGTTTGACGATAAGGGGTAAACCTTGGCGGCACGGTAGCATAGTGGTTATCACTGCTGCTTAATGACGCCAACAACTGGTCCTCCCCTATCTGTTGTGGTTGAAACCTCCTCCAAGAACTCTAGTCAATGTGTCAGACATGATTTCCCCTTCATGAAACCACTCTGACTCTGCTTGATTGGATTATGACTTTTCCAAATGCACTGCTATTCTCTCCTTAATAACTCAGTCTAATATTTTTCCAATAACACAAGTTGAACTAACTGGTCTGTAGTTTCCTGCATTTTCACTCCTTCCATTTTTGATCAAAGGTACCACATTGGGAGTTTTCCAATCCTTTGACACAGTTCCAAAATCCAAGGAGTTTTGGAAAATGACTCCCAATGCATCCTTGATCTCAGGAACTATCTCCTATTAAGATCCTGGGGTACAAAGTCGAGGGGACTTATCATCCTTTAACCCCATTAGTTTGTCTAAAACTAATTCTCTGGTGATGGGGCGGCACGGTGGCGCAGTGGTTAGCGCTGTAGCCTCACGGTGCCGAGGTCACAGGTTCGATCCCGGCTTTGGGTCACTGTCCGTGTGGGGTTTACACATTCTCCTGTTGTCTAGTGGGTTTCGCCCCCACAACCCAAAGATGTGCAGGATAGGTGGGTTGGCCACGGTAGCATTGTGGATAGCACAATTGCTTCACAGCTCCAGGGTCCCAGGTTCGATTCCGGCTTGGGTCACTGTCTGTGCGGAGTCTGCACATCCTCCCCGTGTGTGCGTGGGTTTCCTCCGGGTGCTCCGGTTTCCTCCCCCAGTCCAAAGATGTGCAGGTTAGGTGGATTGGACATGATAAATTGCCCATAGTGTCCAAAATTGCCCTTAGCGTTGGGTGGGGTTACTGGGTTATTGGGATAGGGTGGAGGTGTTGACCTTGGGTAGGGGGCTCTTTCCAAGAGCCGGTGCAGACTCAATGGGCCAAATGGCCTCCTTCTGCACTGTAAATTCTATGATAAATGAATTGGGCACTCTATATTTATATATTTTTTTAATTCTCTCGGTATGTATTTAATTCCTCCCCTGTGTTGTCCTATTTCTGGGATGCTTGTAATATTCTCCCCAGTAAAGACGCTGCAAAAATTATTCTCTGCCATTTCCTTGTTCCCCATAATTACTTCCCCAGTTTCATTCTCTAAGGGGTGAATGCTTTCTTTTACTCCTCTCTTCCTTTTAATGTACTTTAAAAATTCTTATTGTCTGCTTTTAAGTTTCTCGCTGGCTTGTCCGCCCCAGTTTATTTTCTCCTTTTTAAAAAATTTATTTTTAGTCTATCTTTGCTGCATTCTAAATCCATCCCACTCTTCTGGCTTGCCAGTGACCTTTGCCATCTTGTATGTTTCCGCTTTCCAAACTTAATACTCTCCTTAACTTCCTTCACTTATCCACGGTAGATTTTTCCTCCCCCTCGAATCTTTCCTCCTCGTTGCGATGTATTTTTGCTGGGAGTCATGAATTATCTCGCTGAATGTCTGCTATTGCTCCTCCATTGTCTTGTCCGCTAATCCATATGACCAGTCCACTCTGGCCAATTCCATCCTCATATCTTCGTAATTCCCCTTTTTAAGTTTAACACTGATATTTCAGTCCCAATTTTCTCATGCTCCAGCTGAATGCTAAATTCTGTGATCACTACTTCCGAGGGAATCCTTAATTTTGGGATCATTTATTAAACCTGCTTCATTTCATACTACCAGATCCAAAACGGCCTGAACCCTCGGTGGCTCCATAACATGGTCCTCCCAGAAACCATCCCGGAGTCACTCTCCCTGAATTCATTCTCCTGGCTGCCGTTTCCAATTTCCTGAGCCCAATCCATATGAAAATGAAAGTCGCCCCTTTTTATATGCATTTGTCATTTCTTGATTTTAAATTCTTTCCTTTAGTGTGGCTAGTTTTCAGGGACCACCTACCACTCTCTTCCATCCTTTGGTATTTGTCACTTCCACACAAATCAATCCCACATCCTCTGAGTCTAGATCGCCCCTCAGAACTGTATTAACTTCCGCTCTGATTAGTGGAGCTACCCCACTGCCCTTTCCTTCCCACCCTTCCTTCCTAAAAGTCAAATGACCCGAATATTGATTTCCCAACGTTGACCCCCCTTGCAACCATGTCTCAGTCATGGTGATCAGGTGGCGCAGTGGTTAGCACTGCTGCCTCATGGCGCCGAGGTCCCAGGTTCGATCCCGGCCCTGGGTCACTGTCCGTGTGGAGTTTGCACATTCTCCCCGTGTCTGTGTGGGTTTCGCCCCCACAACCCAAAGATGTGCAGGATAGGTGGATTGGCCACACTAAATTGCCCCTTAATTGGAAAAGCTGAATTGGGCACTGTAAATTTACAAAACAAAAGTCATGGTGATCAGATCATATCAATTTAATCTATTTGTTCCGTCAGTGCATTTATCTTGCTTTTTTAATGCAACGTGCATTAAGATACAGAACTCTTAATTTGTTTTTCTACCGTTTTTTCCTCATGCTAAGCCCATCTCCGGGGATAGTGGAGCCGTTGTTTGTTTTTTGCCTTTTATTCCCATGTCTTCCTATTTTGCTGTCACTTTTTTTCTGCCTTTCGTTTTGAACCCAGTTTCCATCTCCTCTAACTCCCTGCTCGGATACCCAGGTAACCCAGAGTTTGGAGTTCAGATACAACCAGGATAGTTTGTGAATTTGCCTTCGCTTTTTGTTTGAAGCTGACAAGTACATATTTACAGTGTTCCCCTTAATACAGTAAAACACCCTAAGGAGCCTCAGATGAGAGAAAATGACACCAAACCTCGTGCGTTATTTGGTCAGATGGCAAAGTGGTCAGGGATGGCACGGTAGCACAGTGGTTAGCACTGTTGCTTCACAGTTCCAGGGTCCCAGGTTCGATTCCCGGCTTGGATCAGTGTGCGGAGTCTGCACGTTCTCCCGGTGTCTGCGTGGGGTTTCTCCGGGTGCTCCGGTTTCCTCCCACAAGTCCTGAAAGACACGCTTGTTAGGTAATTTAGACATTCTGAATTCTCCCTCTGTGTACCTGAGCAGGCGCCGGAGTGTGGCGATTAGGGAATTTTCACAGTAACTTCATTGCAGTGTTAATGTAAGCTTACTTAATAAAGATTATTATTATTATTAAAGATGGAGGTTTTAAGGAGTTTTGAAGAGGAAATTGATTTCGAGGGGTGGAGAGGTTTGGGCAGGAAATTTCTTGGAGCCCAGCAACTAAACGCACGGCCAACAATGATGGAATGATTACAATTGTGCTTGGGTTAAGGCCAGCATGAGGAGAGGGTTGTGGGGTTGGAGGGGATTACTGAGATAGGGAGGGGTGAGGCCAGGGAGGCATCTGAAAACAAGGATGGGAATTTCAAAATGCAAGCTATGGATTAGAGGATAGGGTAGCTGTTGAACAGGCAGAAATAGTATGCAGCAAGCCTGTGAGGAAGGATAGACAGTTGATAGGGTAAAGTTGCACTCGGTGGAATGGGTTAAAGTGTGTCTGTTTCAATGCAAGGAGTGTCAGGAATAAGGGAGATGAACTTAGAGCATGGATCCGTCCTTGGAACTACGGTGTTGTTGCCATTACGGAGACGTGGATTTCACAGGGGCAGGAATGGTTGTTAGATGTTCCGAGGTTTAGATGTTTTCAGAAGAATAGGGAGGGAGGTAAAAGAGGAGGGGGAGTGGCACTGTTAATTAGGGAGTGCACCACAGCTGCAGAAAAGGAGGTAGTTGAGGAGGGTTTGTCCACTGTGTCAGTATGGGTGGAAGGCAGAAACAAGAAAGGAGCAGTCACTTTATTGGGAGTTTTCTATAGATCCCCCAATAGCAGCAGAGAGATAGAGGGACAGATTGGGCGGCAGATCTTGGAAAAGTGCAGAAGTAACAAGAGTTGTTGTCATGGGTGACTTCAACTTCCCTAATATTGACTGGAACCTCCTTAGTGCAAATGGTTTGGATGGAGCAGATTTTGTCAGGTGTGTACAGGAAGGATTCCTGACTCAATATGTAGATAGGCCGACTAGGGCGGAGGCCATATTGGACTTGATGGTCGGTAACGAACCAGGCCAGGTGTCAGATGTCTCGATGGGAGAGCATTTCGGTGACAGAGACCAGAACTCCTTGACCTTTACCCTAGTCATGGAGAGGGATAGGAACAGACAGTATGGGAAGGTATTTGGGGGAGGGGAAATTATACTGCCATTAGACAGGAGCTGAGGAGCATAAAGTGGGAACAATTGTTCTTGGGGAAATGCACAACAGTAATGTGGGGGTTGCTTAAGGAGCATTTGCTGCGAGTGCTGGATAGTTTTGTCTCACTGAGATGAGGAAGGAATGGGAAGGTGATGGAGTCTTGGATGACAAGAGAAGTGGAGCTTCTGTGGGCCAGTGGCGCAATGGATAACGCGTCTGACTACGAATCAGGAGATTCCAGGTTCGACTCCAGGCTGGCTCGCAGTTCCGAATTTTGTGGGCAGCACGGTAGTATTGTGGATAGCACAATCGCTTCACAGCTCCAGGGTCCCAGGTTCGATTCCGGCTTGGGTCACTGTCTGTGCGGAGTCTGCACATCCTCCCCGTGTGTGCGTGGGTTTCCTCCGGGTGCTCCGGTTTCCTCCCACAGTCCAAAGATGTGCAGGTTAGGTGAATTGGCCATGATAAATTGCCCTTAGTGTCCAAAATTGCCCTTAGTGTTGGGTGGGGTTACTGGGCTATGAGGATAGGGTGGAGGTGTTGACCTTGGGTAGGATGCTCTTTCCAAGAGGCGGTGCAGACTCGATGGGCTGAATGGCCTCTATGAAGAGGAAGAAAGAAGCTTGCGTAAGGTTCAGGAAGCAAGAATCTGACTCTGCTTTAGAGGGTTACAAGGTAGCCAGGGAGGAACTCAAAAATGGACTGAGAAGAGCTAGAAGGGGACATGAAAAAGTCCTGGCAGGAAGTATTAGGGAAAACCCAAGGCGTTCTACACTTGCATGAGAAATAAGAGGATGATCAGAGTGAAAAATGAAATGAAAATTGCTTATTGTCACAAGTAGGCTTCAATGAAGTTACTGTGAAAAGCCCCTAGTCGCCACATTTCGGCGTCTGTCCGGGGATCGAACCGTGCAGCTTGCCTGCTTGGTCTGCTTTAAAAGCCAGCGATTTAGCTGAGTGAGCTAAACTAGCCCCTCTGAGAGTAGGGCCCATCAGGGATAGTGGAGGGAACTTGTGCCTAGAGTTTGAGGAGATGGGGGAGGCCCTAAATGAATATTTTGCTTCAGTATTCACTAGAGAGAGGAACCTTGTTGCTCATGAGAACAGTGTAAACCAGGTTAATAGACTCAAACAGGTTGATATTAAGTAGGAGGATGTGCTGGAAATTTTGAAAAGCATCAGGATGGAGAAGTCCCCTGGACCTGACGGGATATACCCACGGTTACTACGGGAAGCAAGGGAGGAGATTGCTGCGCAGTTGACGATGATCTTTGCGTCCTCCCTCTCCACTCGAGTAGTACCAGATGATTGGAGGGAGGCGAATGTTGTTTCCCTGTTCAAGAAAGGGAATAGGGAAACCCCTGGGAACTACAGACCCATCAGTCTTACGTCTGTGGTTAGCAAACTTTTGGAAAGGATTCGGAGAGATAGGATTAATGATTATTTAGGAAAACATAGTTTGATTAAAGATAGTCAGCATGGCTTTGTAAGGGGCAGGTCATGCCTCTCAAGCCTCATTGAATTCTTTGAGGATGCGATCGGACACAGTGATGAAGGTCGGGCAGTGGATGTGGTGTATATGGATTTCTGTAAGGAATGTGATCAGGTTCCCCATGGTAGGCTCATTCAGAAAGTTAGGGGGCATGGGATACAGGGAAATTTGGCTGTCTGGATGAAGAATTGGCTGACCGAAAGAAGACAGCGAGTGGTAGTGGATGGAAAGCATTCCGCCTGGAGGTCGGTGACCAGTGGTGTCCCGCAAGGATCTGTTCTGGGACCTCTGCTCTTTGTGGTTTTTATAAATGACTTGGATGAGGAAGTGGAAGGGTGGGTTAGTAAGTTTGCCAATGACACGAAGATTGGGGAGTTGTCGATAGTGTTGAGGGTTGTTGCAGGTTACAACAGGACATTGACAGGATGCAGAGCAGGGCTGAGAAGTGGCAGATGGGGTACAACCAAGATAAATGTGAAGTGATTCATTTTGGAAGGTCAAATTTGAATGCTGAATACAGGGTTAAAGGCAGGATTCTTGGAAGTGTGGAGGAACAGAGGAATCTTGTGGTCCACGTACATAGATCCCTCAAAGTTGCCACCCAGGTTGATAGGGTTGTTAAGAAGGCGTATGGTGTGTTGGCTTTCAATGACAGGGGGATTGAGTTTAAGAGCCGCGAGGTTTTGCTGCAGCTTTATAAAACTCTAGTTAGACCACACTTGGAATATTGTGTCCAGTTCTCTTTGTTTCATTATAGGAAGGATGTGGATGCTTTGGAGAGGGTACAGAGGAGATTTACCAGGATGCTGCCTGGACTGGAGGACATGTCTTATGAAGAAAGGTTGAGGGAGCTAAGGCTTTTCTCACTGGAGCGAAGAAGGCAGAGAGGTGACTTGATAGAGGTGTACAAGGTGATGAGAGGCATGGATCGAGTGGATAGCCAGAGACTTTTTCCCAGGGCGGAAATAATTTTAAGGTGATTAGAGGAAGGTATAGGGGAGATGTCAGAGGTCGGTTCTTTACACAGAGAGTGGTGGGTGTGTGGAATGCACTGCCAGCAGAGGTGGTGGAGTCAGAGTCATTCGGGACATTTAAGCGACTCTTGGACAGGCACATGGACAGCAGTAAATTGAAGGGGTGTAGGTTGGTTTGATCTTGGATTAGGATAAATGGTTGGCACAACATCGTGGGCTGAAGGGCCTGTACTGTGCTGTACTGTTCTATGTTCTAAAGCTTGACAGGAGCCAAAGGTCAGGGGCGATGGGAAACAGGACTTCCTGCAAGTGATGACACAGGCAGCAGACTTTCTTTCATGGAAGGTGGAATGTGGAAGACCAGCCAAGGGTACTTTGGAATAGTCAAGTCTCGAGGTAACAAAGGCATTCATGAGGGCATCAGCAACAGATGGCCTGGGACAGGGTGAAGTCAGGCGATGTTACAGAGGTGGAAATAGGCAGACTTAGTGATGGTGAGAATATGTGGTCAGTAGCTCATCTCCGGGCGCAGTATGGCAACAAGGTTGCGAAACGACCAAAATAAAAAAAGAAATACGGATGAAGTGGGCAAAGCTTCTGGCTTGTTGTGAGAATGTAGCTGGTTCTCATGTACTTAGCGTTACTGAAAAAAGACATCACGGCTTTCCGTTTTCCACTCTGGGAACTCCTAAGAATACCAGATGCAAAGGGAACAACAATTTCTACTTCAAGAGCAGAGAGTGCTTCTTTGGCAAGTGGACTCTGGTAGAAGCATTGCCATGGAGAATGCACCAGTTAACTGATAATTGACAGTTAACTGCCAAGCCATGTTTAAATACAAACCAGGCATGTTGACTCTGATCAAGCATGGTAGCATGGTGGTTAGCATCAATGCTTCACAGCTCCAGGGTCCCAGGTTCGATTCCCGGCTGGGACACTGTCTGTGCGGAGTCTGCATGTCCTCCCCGTGTGTGCGTGGGTTTCCTCCGGGTGCTCCGGTTTCCTCCCACAGTCCAAAGATGTGCGGGTTAGGTGGATTGGCCAGGCTAAATTGCCCTTAGTGTCCTAAAAAAAATAATGTTAATGGGGGTTGTTGGGTTACTGGTATAGGGTGGATACGTGGGCTTGAGTAGGTTGATCATTGCTCGGCACAACATTGAGGGCCGAAGGGCCTGTTCTGTGCTGTACTGTTCTAAAAAAAAAAAAAGATATTTCCCTGGAAAATGAACCAGTAAATGACGGGTAACTGTTTTGTTCAGGTGCAATGTGTGTAGATGTTCCTTCTGTCTACAAAGGACGGGACCCTGTGTATTAGTACATGTAGGTTTTGTGTGCGTAAGCGAGCTACACTGCGAGCCTGACTGATAATCTTAAATTGGTTGTCAGTGTAATTCTCAACACAATCAGGATTGTTTATCAAATGTTGTCCAATTGTGGAATCGCGGCTAAAGTTGGACAGTGTTTTGTGTTTTACAAGTAAGGGCTGTTTGGGTGCGGTCTGGACCTTGCCCATTGTGAAAAGTGGCAGGGACAAGCCATTTGATACGATCCGGCAGCCAGCCTTAGTTATGTACGGCCTACACGCCTGGCATCACACCGGCATTGAAATTCATAGACCACATCACTGATTTGTGTGGTAGGCAGAATGTCTTTTTGGCTTAACGGTAGTATCCTGTTGGTGGTGAATATCACTCGTGTTGCTGCTGCATCGTTAGCAGCGTGAAACGGCTAGCTTCACCTGGAGACACTTTACTCTTCACGGTAATCTGAAGTAGAAAGTGATGGCCTTAGCCGAGCAATGATCTGATCAGGGCAGCCATTATCCCACAGGATAGCTTTCATGTCCTATCTCAGCAGGTTTGGGCCCTATTTATAACATTGCTGCTAAAGCAATTTTTATAACGCGTGGAGCTGTACGAATCCCAACGTGTATATTGACCAGTGAAATCGGATTCTGGAACACTCTGACAGATTTCTCAAGCAGCACGTTGAGGAAAGGAAGCTAATTTGGCTGCTCCATTTCAATGGTGAATTTGAGCGCGGGATCAAGCCCTTTAAGCTGTGTAAGGAGATCTTTACAGCAACTGCAGATTCAAATACTGCAAGCATATCGTCTACGTATCGGAAATGTGTAAGGGATAAGAGGTTAGAGGCTATTCCATCAAACACGTTTCCCATGGAAACCAAGAAAGATGTTTGCGAGAATTGGGCCTAGAGGGGATCCCATGGCAACAGCATCTATCTGGGTTATTCATGAATGCCCCGCCTTCTCAACCTTGTCCCTCGCCTGTGGCGTGCTGACCCTCGGGTTAAATCACCGCCAGTCAACTCTCCCCCTCAAGAGGGGAAAGCAGTCTATGGTCATCTGGGACTATGGCAACTTTACCTTTACCCAGTGCTGCAACGCAAATGTCTACGTCTTGGTTTAGCAGTTAATAGGCCAGACCATATAATGTATGATTATAGATTACATACATTAGATATATATCCAATTAAATTTGACATTACGTCCTCTTATGGAGCTTTGGCCTGTAAGGTAAGGTATGGATCACTACACCTCGGGCAGGGAGCTAGGTTGAGAAGGGAGGGCCTTCATGAATGGGTTTTGGTCTGTAAGTAACTCCAGTCCTACATCAACGTGGTTGACTATTCAGCCAAGACAGGAGGTGGTTACCAAGTCAGTGCTGCATCAAGCATAAATGGGAATAATATCTCTCAATCACTTGGCTGCAATTTAGTCATTTGATCACAATCGACGAAGATGCAACCAATAGAATTAACTCCGTGAAGTCCTCATTAATGTTAAATTCAGTCAATTAAATAAATCTGCAACAGCAAAAAGCTAGTCTTGCTAATGGTGACCATGAAACCATTGTTGTAAAGACCCAGCTGGTTCACTAATGTCCTTTAGGGAAGGGAATCTGCCTTCCTTACCCGGTCTGGCCTACACGTGACTCCAGACCCACAGCAATGACCCTTAACTGCTCTCTGAAATGACCAAGCAAGCCACTCAATTCAAGGACGTTTAGGGATGGGCACCAAATATTGGTCCAGCCAGCGATGCCCACATCCCATCAGTGAATGGAAAAATAACATTTGGGGACAAATCTCAATGTTGGCACGGGAACCCAAATGGACGATCGATATCCTGATTGTTGTTGAGTGTTGTCGGAGCTGCACTCGTCCAAGCAAGTGGGGAGTGTTCCATCGCAGTTCTGGGCTAGTTTACCACTAGGGGCTGGTTTAGCACTGGGCTAAATCGCTGGCTTTGAAAGCAGACCAAGGCAGGCCAGCAGCACGGTTCAATTCCCGTACCAGCCTCCCCGAACAGGCGCCAGAATGTGGCGAATACCGGCTTTGAAGCTGACTTGTGACAATAAGCGATTTTTCATTTTGTTCATTTCATTTCATTGTGCCTTGTGGACAGGCGTACTAAACCTCATGGGCTACTTAATGGGCTGCAAAGAGCATTGGGTTGAGGGTGTGCAAAGTGCAAGGGAAGTGGAAGTGTCTCTTTGTAGTTGGTGACATGTGTTAATTTATGAGCTTCAGAGGATATTACTCAATGTTCCTTTTTGGGCAATGGATATTACCTTGTATACATCTGCATTTGTTCATCTGGGTCCCTTGTAAGTGTAAGAATACAGGCAGCTTAGGGTGTTTGATTTATGTTTGGACCAAGGCTGTAGTTCAGGAGCTGAGTGATCCGGGCGGTACCCAAACTAGACGTTAGAGAGTATGCTATTGCTGAGTAAGTGCTGCTTCATCGAACTGTTGTTGACATCTTCCATCACTTTGCTGATTGAGAGTGAACCGGGGCAGTAATTGACAGGGTTGGATTTGCCCTTTCTGTAGACTGGAAGTACTACTGGATGTTTTTAGAAATGAGAGGCTGTCACTAGGTTAGTGGGAATCCTGACCCACACCTGTACAAGTTGAATTGGATTGGATTGGATTTGTTTATTGTCACGTGTACAGAGGTACAGTGAAAAGTATTTTTCTGCGAGCAGCTCAATAGATCATTAAGTACATGGGAAGGAAAGGGAATAAAAGAAAATACATAATAGGGCAACACAAGGTATACAATGTAACTACATAAGCACCGGCATCGGATGAAGCATACAGGGGTGTAGTGTTAATGAGGTCAGTCAATAAGAGGGTCATTTAGGAGTCTGGTGACAGTGGGGAAGAAGCTGTTTTTGAGTCTGTTCGTGCGTGTTCTCAGACTCCTGTATCTCCTGCCCGATGGAAGAAGTTGGAAGAGTGAGTAAGCCGGGTGGGAGGGATCTTTGATTATGCTGCCTGCTTTCCCCCGGCAGCGGGAGGTGTAGATGGAGTCCATGGATGGGAGGCAAGTTTGTGTGATGGACTGGGCGGTATTCACGACTCTCTGAAGTTTCTTGCGGTCCTGGGCCGAGCAGTTGCCATACCAGGCTGTGATGCAGCCCGATAGGATGCTTTCTATGGTGCATCTGTAAAAGTTGGTAAGGGTTAATGTGGACATGCCAAATTTCCTTAGTTTCCTGAGGAAGTATAGGCGCTGTTGTGCTTTCTTGGTGGTAGCGTCGACGTGGGTGGACCAGGACAGATTTTTGGAGATGCGCACCCCTAGGAATTTGAAACTGCTAACCATCTCCACCTCGGCCCCGTTGATGCGGACAGGGGTGTGTACAGTACTTTGCTTCCTGAAGTCAATGATCAGCTCTTTAGTTTTGCTGGCATTGAGGGAGAGATTGTTGTCACTGCACCACTCCAGGAAATAGCAAATGTTGTCCCCTTGTTCAAGAAGGGGAGTAGAGACAACCCCAGTAACTACAGACCAGTGAGCCTTACTTCTGTTGTGGGCAAAGTCTTGGAAAGGTTTATAAGCGATAGGATTTATAATCATCTAGAAAGGAATAATTTGATTAGGGATAGTCAACACGGTTTTGTGAAGGGTAGGTCGTGCCTCACAAACCTTATTGAGTTCTTTGAAAAGGTGACCAAACAGGTGGACGAGGGTAAAGCAGTTGATGTGGTGTATATGGATTTCAGTAAAGTGTTTGATAAGGTTCCCCACAGTAGGCTATTGCAGAGAATACGGACGCATGGGATTCAGGGTGATTTAGCAGTTTGGATCAGAAATTGGCTCGCTGTAAGAAGACAGAGTGTGGTGGTGGTTGATGGGAAATGTTCAGCCTGGAGTTCAGTTACTAAAGGTGTATCACAAGGATCTGTTTTAGGGCCGCTGCTGTTTGTCATTTTTATAAATGACCTGGAGGAGGGCGTAGAAGGACGGGTGAGTAAATTTGACGATGACACTAAAGTCAGTGGAGTTGTGGACAGTGCAGAAGGATGTTGCAGGTTACAGAGGGACATGTATAGATAATCTGCAGAGCTGGGCTGAGAGGTGGCAAATGGAGTTTAATGCAGAAAAGTGTGAGATGATTCATTTTGGATGGAATAACAGGAAGACAGAGTACTGGGCTAATGGTAAGATTCTTGGTAGTGTGGATGAGCAGAGAGATCTCGGTGTCTATGTACATAGATCCCTGAAAGTTGCCACCCAGCTTGATAGGGTTGTTAAGAAGGCGTACGGTGTGTTAGCTTTTATTTGTAGAGGAATTGAGTTTCGGAGCCATGAGGTCATGTTGCAGTTGTACAAAACTCTGGTGCGGCCGTATTTGGAGTATTGCGTGCAATTCTGGTCGCCGCATTATAGGAAGGATGTGGAAGCATTGGAAAGGGTGCAGAGGAGATTTACCAGAATGTTGCCTGGTATGGAGGGAAGATCTTATGAGGAAAGGTTGAGGGACTTGAGGCTGTTTTCATTAGAGAGAAGCAGGTTAAGAGGGGACTTAATTGAGGCATACAAGATGGTCAGAGGATTAGATAGGGTGGACAGTGAGAGCCTTTTTCCTTGGATGGTGATGTCTAGCACGAGGGGACATGGCTTTAAATTGAGGGGGGAGATAGATATAGGACAGATGTCAGAGGTAGGTTCTTTACTCAGAGAGCAGTAAGGGCGTGGAATGCCCTGCCTGCAACAGTAGTGGACTCTCCAACATTAAGGGCATTCAAATGGTCATTGGATAGGCATATGGATGATAAGGGAACAGTGTAGATGGGCTTTTTTAGGGGTTTCACAGGTCGACGCAACATCGAGGGCCGAAGGGCCTGTACTGGGCTGTTATGTTCTATGTCTGAGCTATAAGGAGAGACTGGATAGGCTGGGACTTTTTTCCCTGGAGCGTAGGAGGCTTAGGGGTGATCTTACCGAGTTCTATAAAATAATGAGGGGCATAGATAAGGTAGATAGTCAACATCTTTTCCCAAAGGTAGAGGAGTCTAGAACTAGAGGGCATTGGTTTAAGGTGAGAGGGGAGAGATACATAAGAACATAAGAACTAGGAGCAGGAGTAGGCCATCTGGCCCCTCGAGCCTGCTCCGCCATTCAATGAGATCATGGCTGATCTTTTGTGGACTCAGCTCCACTTTCCGGCCCAAACACCATAACCCTTAATCCCTTTATTCTTCAAAAAACTATCTATCTTTACCTTAAAAACATGTAATGAAGGAGCCTCAACTGCTTTACTGGGCAAGGAATTCCATAGATTCACAACCCTTTGGGTGAAGAAGTTCCTCCTAAACTCAGTCCTAAATCTACTTCCCCTTATTTTGAGGCTATGTCCCCTAGTTCTGCTGTCACTCACCAGTGGAAACAACCTGCCCGCATCTATCCTATCTATTCCCTTCATAATTTTATATGTTTCTATAAGATCCCCCCTCATCGTTCTAAATTCCAACGAGTACAGTCCCAGTCTACTCAACCTCTCCTCATAATCCAACCCCTTCAGCTCTGGGATTAACCCAGTGAATACAAAAGAGACCAGAGGGGATATTTTTTCACACAGAGAGTGGTGAGCATCTGGAACGGGCTGCCAGAGGCAGTGGTAGAGGTGGGTATAACTTTGTCCTTTAAAACAGTTAGACTATCTGGGAGCGGGTGGAGGTGGCTTTGTGCAGTGCACCAGTTTGGCAGCCCTGGTCACGGCTCGCCTACCGCTGTCGCCGGCCAGGTACTCCACCAGCCCGGTAGTGGTGGCGGCTCTGCGGATATGGGGCCAGTGGAGGAGGCATGTAGGGGAGGTGGGGGCGTCTTTCTGGGCTCCAATATGTGATAACTATCGATTTGCCCCCAGGAACATGGATGGAGGGTTTCGAACATGGCGGCGGGCGGGGGTGAGGAGGGTGGGCGATATGTTCCTGGAGGGGAGCTTTGCGAGTTTGAGGGGCTTGGAGGAGAAATTTGGGCTGGTAAGGGGAAATGACTTTAGGTACTTACAGATGCAGGACTTTGTCCGCAGACAGGCCCCATCCTTCCCACGCCTCCCACCAATAGGGATCCAAGACAGAATAGTCTCTGGAGGAGGAGGAGAGGGTAGAGTCTCAGATATTTATAAGGTGCTCATGAAGGGGGAAGAGTCCCAGACGGAGGAACTGAAACTCAAATGGGAGGAGGAGCTTGGCGGGGAAATGGAGGTAGGGTAAACTCAACCGCAACATGTGCCAGGCTCGGCCTGATTCAATTTAAGGTCGTTCACCGGGCCCACATGACGGTAGCTCGGATGAGCAAATTCTTTGGGGTAGAGGACAAGTGCGCTAGATGTGCGGGAGGACCAGCGAACCACGTTCACATGTTTTGGGCATGTCCTAAGCTTAGGGGGTACTGGGAGGGATTGGCGGGGGTCATGTCCCGGGTGCTCAAAACAAGGGTGGTGGTGAGTCCAGGGGTGGCGATTTTTGGGGTTTTGGAAGATCCAGGGTGAGAAAGAGGCCGATGTTCTGGCCTTTGCTTCCCTAATAGCCCGGCCGGGAATACTGCTGGCATGGAGGGACTCAAAGCCCTCGAAGACCGAGCTATGGCTTTCGGACATGTCAAGTTTTCTGGGTATGGAAAAAATTAAGTTCGCCTTGAGGGGATCTGTACTGGGGTTCGCCCGAAGGTGGCAACCATTCATCGACTTCTTCGCGGGAGAGTGAACGTCAGCAGCGGGGAGATTAGAGTAGAGTAGGAGGGATAAATAGGCGGGTAGTGTCTATGGGAAAGGGGCGGGCTTGTGCAGTATGGTTTTATTGAAGTATTGGTTTTACGTTAATGTTTGCACATTTTTGTTTTTTTTTGTTATCTGTAACTATTTACAATGCCGAAAAATACCTCAATAAAATTGTTTGTTTAAAAAAAACAGTTAGACAGTTACATGGGCAGGGTGGGTATAGAGGGATCTGGGCCAAATGCGGGCAAGTGGGACTGGTTTAGTGATAGAAACTGGGTGGCATGGACAAGCTGGGCCGAATGGCCTGTTTCCATACTGGAAACATCAGTAGCAGAATTTTGAACCAAATGTGAACATGGCATCAGGATTGGATTTGTTTATTGTCACGTGTGACGAGGTACAGTGAAAAGTATTTTTCTGCATGCAGCTCAAACAGATCATTTAGTACATAAAAACAAAATACATAATAGGCCAACACAACGTCCACAATGTAAATACATAGACACCGGCATCGGGTGAAGCATACAGGGGTGTGGTATTAATCAGTTTAGTCCATGAGAGGGTCGTTTAGGAGTCTGGTGACAGTGGGGAAGAAGCTGTTTTGAGTCTGTTCGTGTGTATTCTCAGACTCTTGTATCTCCTGCCCGATGGAAGAAGTTGGAAGAGTGAGTAAGCCGGGTGGGAGGGGTCTTTGATTATGCTGCCCGCTTTCCCCAGGCAGCGGGAGGTGTAGACGGAGTCAATGGATGGGAGGCAGGTTTGTGTGATGGACTGGGCTGTATTCACGACTCTCTGAAGTTCCTTGTGGCCTTGGGCCGAGCAGTTGCCATACCAGGCTGTGATGCAGCCCGATAGGATGCTTTCTATAGTGCATCTGTAAAAATTGGTAAGAATCAGTGTGGACATGCCGAATTTCCTTAGTTTCCTGAGGAAGTATAGATGCTGTTGTGCTTTCTTGGTGGTAGCGTTGACGTGGGTGGACCAGGATAGATTTTTGGTGATATGCACGCCTAGGAATTTAAAGCTGTCAACCATCTCCACCTCCGCCCCGTTGATGTTGACAGGGGTGTGTGCAGTACTTTGCTTCCTGAAGTCAATGACCAGCTCTTTAGTTTTGCTGGCATTGAGGGAGAGATTGTTGTCGCTGCACCACTCCAGATTCTCTATCTCCCTCCTGTATTCTAACTCGTCATTATTCGAGATCCGGCCCATAATGGTCGTCAGCAAACGTGTCGATGGAGTTAGAACCAAATTTTGCCACGCAGTCATGAGTGTACAGGGAGTAGAGTAGGGCGGGAGGGGGGGGGGGGGGGGGGGGGGGGGGGGGGGAGGTCAAATTCGCCACATCTCCTATGTTTAATTCTCTTGAAACAGGTTTCCACTCTTACCTCAGGACTGAAGTACCACAAACCAAAATTGTAAATTACATCATCAGTGACAGTAAATTATCACGCTGACCCTTCTGCGACCTTTGACAGGGTTGACCAGAAAATAAAAGTGTGGGTTAGAGAGGTTAAGGAGCGATTTAATTGAGATCTTCCGGGTTTTGAAGTGAATTGATGGGGTGGAAAAAGAAAAGGTTTCCCCCACCCTGATTAGCGTGCGGTGGGGGGGTGGGGGGCAGGGGGCACGGTGGTGGAGTCAAAGACCACGGGATCTAACTTTAAAATCCAAGCCAGCTGATACAGGACAGAAGTTAGGAAACACTCCCTCCTGATAGAAAGGTCAAACCCACTCACTCCCCAGCAGTAAACTCTGAGGTCGATGGGTTTCTGCTGGACAAAGGGGTACAGCGGCTAAGGCATGTGGCTGGAGTTAGGGTGCAGATCAGCAATGATCCTGGTAAGTAGCGGAACAGACTTGAGGGGCTGAATGGCCTTGCGTTTCTAGGTGAGGTGCGATATTTTGGTTGGAAGAATGAGGAGGTCCTGTGTTCTGTGGAAAATGTTTAAATGGGTTGGAGGCATAAAGCAGTCTCAGACTCTACACAAATCATTAGCATTAGTAACTTACAACGAGTCCATAAAAAATGTATATGAAGCACGGTGCTAGAGAAATAGAACTAATGTGAGGGTCCTTGCCGTTTATTCCCATTTTTCCTCTTTCTTTTATTTTGCCGTTATGATTTTTGGGGATCCATGGATGATTAATGGACATGTGTCTTTAAGGCAAGCAGCAGATTTCAGAAGTTAACAGGAGAGAATACTGGTTCCTGCTGGTTTGAACAGGAGCCTTCAGACATGTTGGCACCAAAGAGAGAGAATTAGGGTGGGGTCTTTGTTTGTTTGATTGATTGGCTGGTGGCCAATGAATGGGCCTGAAAGGCTGTACTCTGCCCAGTAATGGGTGGTGATTGGATCCTATCCCAGTGGAATGCTCTTCACAGCCCCAGGAGGTTTGGGTTTTCACTCCAGACAGCTGAGAGAAGATGCGACTCTCTATCCTCCACCTTTCTCAGCAGAAAGCCTGTCAGTGCTGTATTTCTGAATCTGCAGAGTACCTGAATGAATCTAGCCACAGGAAAACCAGTACAGGCTGCAAATAAAAGCCAGAACTTGCCACTGCCTCTCCAGAAAAGCTGTACTTCTGAAGTTGCTGAGAACCTGGACGAATGAATCTACAGAGACCATTGCAGGCTGCGGACACAAACTTTAACCTTCAAGCTTGCTGTGAAAGGATGTGTGTGGTGTGGCCAAATGGCCACCTAAAATGGCATCCTGCATAGGATGCTGGGAGAATTGGCCAAGTTCGAGGACAAGCAAGCTACAGCTCAAATAAACACTGATGAATAAACTGCATCCCAGTCATTAGCAATATACAGGAAAAAGGCCATCTCCTTTCCATCCCAGGAACAATAGGACAAGCATGCCAATTATACCCATCTACCAGACACAACGGCTCCTGCATCCCTCATTTGGAAGGGCCTACCTGCCCCGGACACCTACAAGTGTGGCCGGTGGAGTGCACGCCCCGCAATCAAGGTAGCAGGCCCTGATTGGACTTGATCGATCAGGGTGATCGAACCCTGATCGGTGGATTGGCAGCATTCGGGGGACCGCCCAAAAGGGAGCAAAATCAAAAAGGATGAAAGGTGCTGCATCACCCTAGAATCGCTCTCTGCAGCAGCAACAGTGACCTTCACCGGCCAACGCGAGAAAGACCATCACCTGACCAACCGAAGGAAGCTCAGAGCCAGGAACAGACCAGACCAAGGAACCAACACTGAGGAATACTAGGTTCAGGATGTAGATAAAGGCCAATATCTTTCTGGTACTTGCTAGTCACTCTGAAAGTTAATTTAAGGTCTTGTATGAACTTGTAGCACTCTGTAGTATAACTCTGAGAGTGTGATTGTGTAACAGTAACATTGTATGCATGTGAATAAATATTGATTGATTTAAACAAATAGACTTGCAGTCATTAGTCCACTGTATACCAGTTAAGACACAGTGGCAGCAACAAAACACCCCACCTTTTGCTTATTATGTTTACCCCTTTCCACCCCTCTGTATCTGTCTTGTGTGTGTGTGTGTATAAAGGGTGGGGGGCAAGTTAAAGTGGGGATTAAAGGGGCTGGTTTTGCACACTGAGCAAAATCGCTGGCTTTTAAAGCAGACCAATGCAGGCCAGCAGCACGGTTCAATCCCCGTACCAACCTCCCCGAACAGGCGCCGGAATGTGGCGACTAGGGGCTTTTCACAGTAACTTCATTGAAGCCTACTCGTGACAATAGCGATTTTCATTTCATTTCATTTAGGAATTAGACATTGGTTGATCAGTTGTTGCATATTTGCTGCATATTTCATTATAATTCTTGCTATAAATGAACAGTAATTGTGTTTACATTTACAAACCTGGTGACTGTAATTATTGGGCAGCAAAGAGCCAAAGACTCTGGGTGTTTCTCTCAGAATTATTTGTTAATTTCAATTGTGTTGTGACTCCGGGGCAAGTGGGGCTGGAATTGACCGTGCACTAGCCCAGGGGGTTGTAACAACTAAAACAAGAAGTTGTGTTAACATTTGGAGCATTTGATACAATTCTAGGTTTCATATTGACAGAAAGATGTCGCACCACTGGAGAAGGTTCAAGATTTTAAAAGGGTGATTTCAGAACGGAGAGGGTATAATTATCAGAAAAGATTGAACAGGCTGCAGCTTGTTAACTGTAGAGGAGAAGACTGATGGGAGACCCGTTTGAGATTTTAACGCTATGAAAGGTTTCGATAGGGTGTATGCAGGGAAGTTGTTCCCAGTTGTGGGAAGATCAGAACCAGAGGCCATCAGTGAGGGATTCAGGAGAAACCTTTTATTTTAATTGAGAGAAGTGAGAATATGGAATGTAAAATTCTCCGATTGAAGTGGCTAAAGAGAATATTATCGAAGGGTCAGAGGGTGCGAGTTTCGAGTCAGCAGCAAGGACAGCGGCCTGAACTTTCACCAAGTGAAATTAAATGAAATGAAAATCGCTTATTGTCACGAGTAGGTTTCAAAGGAAGTTACTGTGAAAAGCCTCCTAGTCGCCACATTCCGGCGCCTGCTCGGGGAGGCTGATACGGGAGCAGGTGTTCTGTTATTCTAATAGATCATAGAATTTACAATGCAGAAGAAGGCCATTTGGCCCATCGAGTCTGCACCGGCTCCTGGAAAGAGCACCCTACCCAAGGTCAACATCTCCACCTTATCGCCATAACCCAGTAACCCCACCCAACACGAAGGGCAATTTATCACGGCCAATCCACCTAACCTGCACATCTTTGGACTGTGGGACGAAACCGGAGCACCCGGAGGAAACCCACGCAGACTCCGCACAAACAGTGACCCAAGCCGGAATCGAACCTGGGACCCTGGAGCTGTGAAGCAATTGTGCTATCCACAATGCTACCGTGCTGCCCAAGAAAACCTCACCAAAGGGCTCATCTGGGATTTGAACCCGGGACCTCGCGCAAATTTTGACACCAATACACCCAAAGTGAGAATCATACCCCTGGACCAAAAAATCAAGCCTTCGAACCAGAATGGGCGGACATCCAAGTTAATAGAATCCCATCTGCGGGATATTAACCTAGCGATTGACGTCTGCCTTAATCTCCATGAAACTGGCCAGTTCAGGTGGGACTCGTAAAGTGGGGGGGGGGGTCAGCTGCGAGGAGGGATGTAGTGCCATTGGGGGCAGTTCAGAGGAGGTTCACCAGGTTGGTTCCAGAGATGAGGGGGTTTGTCGTATGAAGAAAGATTGAACAGTTTAGGCCTATACTCTCCTGAGTTTAGAAGAATGAGGAGAGATCAGCTGCTGTAGGAGGCCACACATCTGGCTAGCTTGTTTCGAAGCTTACATCAGGTCTGCACCAGACCCAATTCCAGAAGCTCAGAAGGTCCAGATCCTCTACACGCAGCTGAGCTCCAGCTTTTTTCCCGCGCCGACCGATGATGAAGCCATGGCGCTACTGAAAGAGGATTACGCTCAGCGGGCTAACATGCTTTACCCCAGGCACATCCTCTCAACTCGTAGTCAACTCCCTGGTGAGTCAATAGAAGATTTCTGGCGTGCCCTAATCCCCCCCCCCCCGCCTGCGGACCACGTGGAAACAATAGGTCAGTGAGCCTCACGTTGGTAGTAGATAAATTATTGGAGAGGATTTTCAGGGACAGGATTTATACCCATTTAGATCAAATGGACTCATTAGCGATAGACAGCATGGTTTTGTGAAGGGGAGGTCGTGCCTCACTGACTTGAGTTTTTAAGGAGGTGACAAAGATGATTGATGAGGGGAGGGTGGTGGATGTTGTTTACATGGACTTCAGTAAAGCCTTTGACACGGTGCCTCATGGCGAATTGGCACAAAAGGTGAACTCACACGGGATCAGAGGTGAGGTGGTAAGATGGATTCAGAACTGGCTCGGTCACAGAAGGCAAATGGTAGCAGTAGAAGGGTGTTTTTCTGAATGGAAGGTTGTGACTAGTAATGTTCCACAGGGATCTGTGCTTGGACCTCAGTTGTTTGTGGTTACATAAACGGTTTGGAAGAAAATATAGCTGGTCTAATTAGTAAATTTGCGGATGACACCCAAGGTTGGTGGAGTGGCAGATAGTGTTGAGGATTGTCAGAGGATACAGCAGGACATCGATAGGTTGGAGACTTGGGCAGAGAAATGGCAAATGGGGTTTAATCCAGACAAATGTGAGGTAATGCATTTTGGTAGGACTAACATAGAGGGGAAATATACCGTAAGTGGGAAAACACTTGGGAATGATAATAATTGCTTATTGTCACGAGTAGGCTTCAATGAAGTTACTGTGAAAAGCCCCTAGTCGCCACATTCCGGCACCTGTTCGGGGAGGCCGGTATGGGAATTGAACCCGCGCTGCTGACTTTGTTCTGCATTACAAGCCAGCTGTTTAGCTCACTGTGCTAAACCAACCTGAATATAGAACCCCTGGAATATAGAAAGTCCGAGAGATCTCGGCATGCAGGACCACAGATCTATGAAAGTGGCATTACAAGTGGACAAGGTAGCCAAAAAAGCTTGCCTTCATTGGACAGGGCATCAAGTATAAAACTGGCAAGTCATGCTACAGTTGTATAGAACCTTGGTAAGGCCGCACTTGGAATATTGCGCACAATTCTCGTTGTCACATTACCAGAAGGATGTGGAGGCTTTGGAGAGGGTGCAGGGGAGGTTTACCAGTATGTTGCCTGGTCTGGAGGGAGTTAACTATGCGGAGAGGCAGAACAGACTCTAACTGTTTTCATTAGAACGACGGAGGTTGAGGTGTACAAGATAATGAGGGGCATGGATAGAGTGGATGGGCAGGAACTTTTTCCTAGGGTCACGGGGTCACTCACCAGGGGGCATAGGTTAAAGGTCCGAGGGGAAAGGTTTAGAGGAGATGTGCGAGGCAGGTTTTTTACACAGACAGTGGTGAGTGCCTGAAACGCGTAGCCAGGGGAGGTTGTGGAAGCAGATACATTAACGGCATTCAAAAGGCATCTTGACAAATGCACGGTAGCACAGTGGTTAGCACTGCTGCTTCACAGCTCCAAGGTCCCAGGTTCGATTCCCGGCTTGGGTCACTGTCTGTGCGGAGTCTGCACGTCCTCCCTGTGTCTGAGTGGGTTTCCTCCGGGTGCTCTGGTTTTTTCCCCACAGTCCAAAGATGCGCAGGTTAGGTGGATTGGCCATGATAAATTGCCCTTAGTGTCCAAAGGCGTTGGGTGGGTTTGCTGGGTAACGGTTTGGGGCAGAGGTGTGGGATTAAGTGGCGTGCTCTTTCCAAGGGCCTGTGCAGCCTCAATAGGCTGAATAGCTTCCTTCTGCACTGTAAATGCTAGGATTCTATGGATGGGATGGGTATAGAGGGATAGTGGACAAGGAGGTGCTGAGGAATTTGGCCAAGGTTAGTATAATGACCAGTACAGGCTTGGAGGGCCGAAGGGCCTGTTCTTGTGCTGTATTGTTCTTTGTTCTTTGACACCAAAATATGGCTGTCAAAGGACACGGCTGTAAATCAATACCTGAAACTTTGGAAAGAGTGTCCAGGAAGGAAGACCAAAAATCCAGACAGCTTCGGGAATGACCAGGACCTGTGGGCATGTCTGTGGGGGTAAGTGAACACAAGGGAATGCAAGGGAACTGGCTAATTCTGGCCTTCGTGTAGTGAATTCTGTGCAATACGTCACATTGAATTAAGCTTAACAGGAGGATGTGGAGTTGGCCCTCAGAAGGGTCATCTCCCACCAATCCTAGGCAGGATCAAGACCACGTTTCGCTTCCCAGTCCCATCTCATCTTGTGAAGAGGCGAGGGATTAGACGAAAGTAGGAGATAATACCCTTCGGCACTGGGCGGCATGGTAGCACAGTGGTTAGCACTGTGGATTCACAGCGCCAGGGGTCCCAGGTTCGATTCCTCCTTGGGTCACTGTCTGTGCGGAGTCTGCACGTTCTCCCCGTGTCTGCATGGGTTTCCTCCGGGCGCTCCGGTTTCCTCCCACAAGCCCCGAAAGACGTGCTTGTTGGGTGAATTGGACATTCTGAATTCTCCCTCCGTGTACCCAAACAGACGCCGGAATGTGGCGACTAGGGGATTTTCACAGTAACTTCATTACAGTGTTAATGTAAGCCTACTTGTGGTGATACAGATTATTTAAAAAAAAGGAGAAGAAAGACGGGATGGTGAGTGACTTGGAGGGGAACCTCCAGGTGGTGGGGTTCCCGGGTATCTGCTGCTCTTGTCCTTCTAGAATCTAGATGATGGTCGTGGGTTTGGAAGGTGCTGCCCGTGGAGCCTTGGTGAGTACCTGCAGTGCATCTTGTAGATGGTACACACGGCTGCCACTGTGCGTCGGTGGTGGAGGGTTTGAATGTTTGTGGAAGGTCGAGCTCCTTGAGTGTTGTTGGAGCTGCACTCATCCAGGGTCTGCAGCATTTTACATTGCGCATTTTCAGCGGAAGTGGCTGTATGTAAATACCATGCGTTTAGCTAAACTTGACAACGAGTGACACTTTTGAGGGTCTCCCACAGTACTGACGGGCTGGGGGAATCAGATTTATTTGTTTTAAATTGTCTATACTGCAGGACATAAATTTACAAAAATCTTTGTCAGATAGTAAGGATGCGTTGAATCTCCATGGGGGCCAACCCCAGAACCTGGATGTAAGAATCAGATCGAGGGGGCAGGACGCATGGTCTGAAAGAACTATGGCAGAATACTCGGCTGTCTTGACTGGGGGGAGAAGAGCTGTATCCAAAAGAAGGTGATGACTTAATAGAATTTACAGTGCAGAAGGAGGCCATTCGGCCCATCGAGTCTGCACCGGCTCTTGGAAAGAGCACCCTACCCAAGGTCAACACCTCCACCCTATCCCTATAACCCAGTAACCCCACCCAACACTAAGGGCAATTTTGGACACTATGGGCAATTTATCACGGCCAATCCACCTAACCTGCACATCTTTGGACTGTGGGAGGAAACCGGAGCACCCGGAGGAAACCCACGCAGACACGGGGAGAACGTGCAGACTCCGCACAGACAGTGACCCAAGCCGGAATCAAACCTGGGACCCTGGAGCTGTGAAGCATTTATGCTATCCACAATGCTACCGTGCTTGACCTGCAGTGGCACCCTTTCCTTCATCCCCCCCCCCCCCCCCCCCCCCCAGTCAGTTGGACTCCAGCGTACAGATCCTGCCACTGCTGCCCGTGAGGGCTGTCTCTGTGGGTAAGGGTGTTGTCGTGAGAATCAACCGACGGATGAACGGTGTCGAGGGAGGGCCGAGTTGGACCCAGTGACTCTTGCATAGAAGTTTTCTGTTCCAGAGCCAGACTTCATCGGGATTTGTCGAGCTCAGTGACAAGACTCTCCTCAAAAGAGTTTCAGTCGTCAGAGGCTTTGGGGAGCTGGTCGCCAGCTTAAATGAAGCCATCTCGGCAGGCGGTCCTTAACATTAAATCCCCCGCCCACCACCCACCGGTATGCTTTAAATTCATAGGTTCAAATTTGCCCCCGTGCTTAAGTTAGTTTTTGCAGGAACGAGTAAAAAAACAATAGTGGCGTAATGAGGAGAAATGTATGAAAAATCGTTAGGGGAAACACCACATATGTTTCCTCTACATTGCACAACCGGAGGTTTAGCCTCACCACTCAATAGTATCTTTAAAAAGGCAATTGGATGAATATTTGAATGAAAACTTATTTTGGAATGTAGAAAGACCACAAGACATAGGAGAAGAATTAGGCCACTCGGCCCATCGAGACTGCTCCGCCATTCAATCATGGCCGATATTTTTCTCATCCCCATTCCCCTGCCTTCTCCCCATAACCCCGACCACCTTATTAATCAAGAACCTATCTATCTCTATCTGAAAGACACTCAGTGATTTGGCCTCCACAGCCTTCTGCGGCAAAGAGTTCCACAGATTCACCACCCTCTGGCTGAAGAAATGGGATTTCTCGTCCAAAGGTGCAGCTTCGATTATCCAACTGGCCTCCTCCTGTGCTGTACAATTCATGAAGTTCTCAACCTCGCCTGAGGTGTGGTGTTGTTGATTTATCTCTACTACTTGGTCCTTTCTGTGGCTCTGTTCCAATTAGGGCAATCAGTGAATTTACCTTCTTTCTATATTATCTATGTCCTGATGCTTCGAGTCACCAGGTATCGAATGACACCACCACAAGTTTCAACCGGCTATCGATCAAAGAGCCAAGCACCAGTTAGTTAGTTCAAGGTCAAGGGTACTTTATTTACAGACAATCGATCATGCAACATAAACACTACTAGTTAACTACACCTATTACTAAGACAACCTGTACTTAACTTCGGGCACCCGGTTTAGATCAGGAAACTGGCCGCTGTTCAGGATCTCTCGGGTTCGAAGTGGTAACTGCTGCTCGGCTGGGCTCGTCCTTCTGGTAGTGGGCGTTGAACTCGGACTTGCTTCTGGTGTTGCTGCAGTTGGCGATGACTGTGACCGGGGTACCAAGGCCAAAAGAGAGCGAGCATATGGCGAACTCTTGCTTTGTACTCAGGGGGGTTTTCGCGCTGTTTTGGGCGGTCCTTCGATTTGGGCCTTACTGATTGGGTGATCACTGATCACACCGTTCAATTCCTTAACCAATAAGTGGACGGGGATCTGGATGACTGGGCTTGTCTCAGCGGTCATTGACCCTGTTTTTTGTTATTCCCTTGGACAGGGAGTGGCGTTGAAATGTCTGGGACTGTCCCGGTTGCTGGGGTACCAGTCCTTTGTGTTGGGGGAGATGGGCCATCACCTGATAATCGGCAAGATTAACATGCTAATGGGTCGGGGTTTCGATACTGTCTGGACTTTGCTGATAAATATGCATTTCAGGCTCTGTGCCTGCCTGAGTCTTGGCTTGTCCATTTTACCCATCAGTCTTTGCGAGTTGCTCTGTGCTTAGTTGGAAGTGTCCCTCCCAGATAGCTACAGTGGTGACCCTCGGGTTAAATCACCACCAGTCAGCTCTCCCTCTCAGAGGGGAAAGCAGCCGATGGTCATCTGGGACTATGGCAACTTTACCTTTATCTTTACTTTTCAATGATTCTGGATAAACATGTGGGAGAAAAGAATAAAATAATACATTGACGGGTGAAATGCAATCGGGTGGAAGGAGCCAGCATGGATCATTTGGGCTGAACGGCCTGTTTCTGGGCTGAAGAATCTATGTAATTCCATGTAAAACATTCTCCCACAAGACTCTCCACTCTCTTAACCCAGCTGAACGGCGGCTTTTCCCTCTTGCTTCCACTTGTAACAATTCCGTGATAACGAAAGGATCCCCAGCAGTCACGTTGCTTATAGAATTATAGAATTTACAGTGCAGAAGGAGGCCATTCGGCCCATCGAGTCTGCACCGCCTCTTGGAAAGAGCACCCTACCCAAGGTCAACACCTCCACCCTATCCCCATAACACAGTAACCCCACCCAACACTAAGGGCAATTTTGGACCCTAAGGGCAATTTAGCATGGCCAATCCACCTAACCTGCACATCTTTGGACTGTGGGAGGAAACCGGAGCATCCGGAGGAAACCCACGCAGACACGGGGAGGATGTGCAGACTCCGCACAGACAGTGACCCAAGCCGGGAATCGAACCTGGGACCCTGGAGCTGTGAAGCCATTGTGCTATCCACAATGCTACCGTGCTTCATGCAACTTTGCTCCACTTCCCCGAAGATCGCACATTTTAGGGGGGCAGTAGTAATGTCACTGGGCCAGTAATCCATTAAAAGGCCAGATGGGGCCTCCGTTTAACTTGATCAAGAGTTTTACAGCACAAGAGGAGGCCGTTTGGCCCATCGTGTCTGTGCTGGCCATCAAGAACCCTGGGCTGGATTCTCCGTTTTCGGGACTATGTCCCCTCACCGTCGTGAAAACTGTGCGTCTTTTACGCCAGAAAAACAGACCTGCAGGGGGCTAGCAGGCAGCTGTTGTGGAGCTCGCAGCTCCAGCTGCCGATACAGCCCCCCAGCATCTCCGGGTCGGAGGCAGCGCATGCGCACGGCGGCGGCCTCCAGCGACCGCGCTGTGCTCCTTGACGGACTCAGCCCGCGGGCCTGGACCGAGGAAATACTGCCCCGCATTGGCCGCTCGCCCGATCCGGAGACCGCCCGCCCGCGCAGCTCCCAGTCCCGAATGAAGCCACTCCTGCCCTCCGACTGGAGCGGAGAATAGCGGGATGGGCCTCTGGCAATGGCCTCCGGTGGTGGATACTCGGCGTGGCCTACTCCCAGGGTACACTGCTTTTCGGGGGTCGGAGAATCGCTGAACCAACACCGGTCCCGATTTCATGCGTGAAACTGGATTCACCGCTCCGTCGCCGAACGCGATTTTGGGTGTCACGGTGCGGAGAATCCGTCCCCTATCTATTTCAATTCCACTTTCCAGAATTTGGTCAGTGGTCTTGTGTGCCATTTAAAAGATGGCATCTCCGACAGTGCAGCGGTCCCTGAGTAGCGCACTGGCCGGTCAGTGTGCAGAGTGTGTACCCCCAGCATTCTGACGGAGAATTGAGTGCTTCCCGCGGATCCATGGCTAATACCGTAAGTAAGCTTATTTCTGGTAAATTGTACGAACTGCCATGTGGGCTAGTGTCCCAAGCATTGTGACATCCTTGAATTGTTTTGTAATTGTTTAAGTTCCAAAGCAGTTCAGACTTGAGGAAATGAGAGTACATTTGGTAGAATTGCTACAAATTGGCTGTGAACAAACCCTATTTTATAAAGCATTAGGGATTCTGGGTTTTATAAATAGAGGTGTGGGGTACCAAACGCGAGGAACAGCCACAGCAGCCAATGTTTGTACAATGCCCGTCTGTAACATCTCAAAGTGCTTCACAGGGATATTATAAAGCAACGTTTGACACCGCAACCACTTGAGGAGATGTTGGGTCAGGTGACCAAAAACTCGGTCAAAGAGAGAACTTTTCAGGAGGAAAGCGAGACCGAGAGGTCGAAGAGGCTCAGCGACAGGATTCCAGAGCCTGGGCCCAGGTTGCTGAAGACACGGCTGCCAGTGATGGAGCAATTAAAATCGGGAATGATCCAGAGACCAGAATTAGAGGAGCGCGGAGCTTTATCTTCAGATGTCACTGGCTCGGCTCCCGCTGGAGTATCGTGTCTAACTTTGGGATTTAGGAGCGACGTCGAGGCCTCTGCGGAGGGGATTGAGCAGGATTTTTAAAACTTAAATCATGGGATGCAGGCGTCTGGCCAGCGTTTGTTACCCGCCGCTAATCTCCCATGAGCAGGTCATGGTGAGCTGCCTTCCTGAACCGCTGCTGTCCATGTGGTGTAGGTATACCGACCGCGCAGTTAGGGAGGCAGTTCCAGGACTTTGACCCAGCGACAGCTGATGGTGAGTGACTTGGAGGGAGTCTTGTAGTTGGTGGTGTTCCCATGCCTCTGCTGTCTTTGAGCTTCTGGGTGGTAGAGGTCGCGGGTTTGGAAGGTGCTGCCGAAGGAGCCTGAGAGTAGGGATGAGGACTCCAGTTAATATGCAGAGATCGGAAAAGAGGGAGTTATTCTTATTACAGCCGAGAAGGTTACTGGGGAATTTTAATACCCACGGGTCCCTCTGCTCCTGCACCTCCCTATGTTCCTCCTATCAAAATTAATCACTTGGATTTCTCCACATTGAGCTTAAATCGCTGGCTTTTAAAGCAGACCAAGGCAGGCCAGCAACACGGTTCAATTCCCGTACCAGCCTCCCCAAACAGGTGCCGGAATATGGTGACTAGGGGCTTTTCACAGTAACTTAATTGAAGCCTACTCGTGACAATAAGCGATTTTCATTTCATTGGCACTGCCTGCCCTTGCCATCAAGTAAAGGAAGGGAAAGCAGGCAGTGAAGAGGAGATAAAGCTTTTACAGTTGGATATAGATCGGCTCGGAGGTGATTCTCAGATGTAGGCCATCATTTCATTTCATTTTTCATCTGGGTCCTGGAACCTATCAGCCATTTTGGTCTAATAGTTTTCTCTTCACCTTTTCCCTGGCGATTGTTTTAAGTTCCTCCCTCCTGTTCACCTCTTGATTTTCAAGTACCTTAGAGAAATTAAAGTTTTCCACAGTGAAAACAGGCACAAAATACCTGTTCACCATCTCTGCCATTTCCTTGTTTTTTTTCATTATTGGTTCCCCCGGCTCGACCTCTGGGGGAACAAACTTGGTTACACTCTTCCTGTTTATAGATCGAGCAGCAAGAGTTTCTACATCTCGGCTACCTTTCCCCCATCCTCTAATTTCTCCCACTTTATTTTTATTCAGTCACTCTTGCTGGTTTTAGAATTATGTTCAATCTTCCTACCCACCATTAATCTTCGAAGAATTGTGCACTTTTTCTTTCAATTTGAATGGGTGGGTTTCCTGCCCTATGCCCTGCCCACCCCAGCATGAAATTGCATCTGGGATCAGGGCGAGCGGATTCCTTGGGCATTAAAAGTGAGACTAGCTGTCAAGCTCTAACATGCAGATTTGCCAAAAGGTGATCCCTCCCACAATGGTCGGGATTCCCATCGCAACGTCCCGCGAGATCGCGATAGGTCTCGGGAGCGTGGTCTCCCGGCTTCTATCCGCCACTCTGAATAATTTAAACCCAGAGACAGATCCTTGACTAAAAAGTGAATCGAGGGGTATTGGGGGTAAATAGGATAGTGGCTTGAGGCCTCAAATGAAAATCGATTATTGTCACGAGTAGGCTTCAATGAAGTTACTGTGAAAAGCCCCTAGTCGCCACATTCCGGCGCCTGTTCGGGGAGGCTGGTACGGGAATTGAACCGTGCCGCTGGCCTGCCTTGGTCTGCTTTCTAAGCCAGCGATTTAGCCCTGTGCTAAACTGCCTCTGCGTTGCGGCAAACTGCCTTTCGGGTGCAGCGTGGCCACTCGATCCTGCCTGTTGAGTGCGTGGGCAAATGAATAGCGGATGCAGAAGAATTAGGATACATGTGAGGTTATCCACTTTGGTAGCAACAACAGGAAGGCAGACTATTATCTGAATGGGTGTCCTCGTACACCAGTCGCTGAAGGTAAGCATGCAGGTGCAACGGGTGGTAAAGAAGGCAAATGGTATGTTGGCCCTCATTGCGAGAGGATTCGAGTACAGGGGCAGGGATGTGTTGCTGCAATTGTACAGGGTGTTGGTGAGGCCACACCTGGAGTATTGTGGGCAGTATTGATCTCCTTCTCTGAGGAAGGATGCTCTAGCTCTGGAGGGAGTGCAGCGAAGGTTTATCAGACTGATTCCTGGGATGGCGGGGCTGACGTACGAGGAGAGATTGAATCGGTCAGGATTGTATTCGCTGGAGTTCAGAAGAATGAGGGAAGATCTCATAGAAACCTGTAACATTCTAACAGGACTGGACAGGGTAGATGCAGGAAGGATGTTCCTGATGGTGGGGGTGTCCAAAACCAGGGGCACAGTCTGAGGGTACGGGGTAGACCATTTAGGACAGAGATGAGGAGAAATTTCTTCACCCAGAGAGTGGCGAGTCTGTGGAATTAATTACCACAGGAAGTAGTTGAGACCAAAATATTGTATGCCTTCAAGAAGCAGTTCGATATAACACTTGTGGACAAAGGTGATCAAAGGATATTTGGGAAGATGGGACCGAGTTATTGAGTTGGATGATCAGCCATGATCATAATAAATGGTGGAGCAGGCTTGAAGGGCCGAATGGCCTCCTCTTGCTCCTATTTTCTAGGTTTCTATGTAATTCTATGCTCCCCCACCCACCTCTTGAACCTGTCTTTGGTGGGGGGAGGGGGGGGGGTGTTGCGGGGGAGTGTAAATTTCTGCCTAAAGAGTCTTTCTAATTGGGGTACATCTTTGCTGAGAGTTATTCACTATCTGTTAAACATCTGCCACTATATCTCTGTCCTCCCTTTTAAACTGGTTTCCCACTTCGCTTTAACTCCTTATAATTACTTTGATTTAGGTTTAAAACACTAGTCTTAGACCCACTCTGAGGTTTACTGTGACTTGATTATGAGGTAGCTGGTTAATCCTGTCTCATTGCACATCACCAGGTCTCAAGTAGCCTGCTCGCTGGCTGGCTCCAGAATGTATGGCTCAAAGAAATGAATTTGTAATTTGTGCTTAGGTCCCCCGGTAATGGGGCGGGGCATCCCCTTTAACAAGGGGAGCTCACATAGTATAAAAACCCCCACCTGAGTGTCGGTGGGGGCGGGGAACCCTTGGGGGGGAAAGGAGAGAATGAGCATAGGTGTCAATAAATCAGTATTTCTGCATCCTGCCCTCCATTCCATGTGTGATCACTCCTGTGGGTTCTATAGCGGAAATGCCATTTCTCCTCTTTATCAGAAATGCACGTTTTTCTTTCCATATCTCCTAATGCAAGCTTTCGTTCGTTCCCTCTCTTTGTTTATGTTTTCTGTGCCTGATTTTATTCAAATTCACCCAATGTTTGTTCTCCGTTGTTCCTCTGTTCATTTTCCAATCCTTGAATCTTGTTGATTAAGGAAAGGGCCACGTTCAGCCCATCAGGGTTCAGGTACATTCCCGTCTTGCCGGCTCTCTGTACAGCAGTCTAGTTAATCCCATTCACCACTCTTCATTTGTTCATGGGATGGGAGCCTCACTGGCTGGGCCAACATTTATTGCTTAATAACACCAAGGCCAGACCAGCTAAGGACAGCAGACTTCCTTCCCAAAAGGACCCTTCCCAAAGGATCTAACCAGACAGATTTTTAAGACAATTGACAATCATTAGACTTTTAATTCTTGTTTTTTTTTTCCACTTAATTCAAATTTCATCATTTTGGTGTGGTGGGGTTTGAACCCTTATCATTGGGTCTCTGGATTAACTAGTCCAGCGACAATAATAATAATCTTTATTTTTACAAGTAGGCTTACATTAACACTGCAATGAAGTTACTGTGAAAAGCCCCTAGTCGCCACATTCCGGCGCCTGTTTGGGTACACAGAGGGAGAATTCACAATGTCCGATTCACCTAACAGCAAGTCTTTTGGGACTGTGGGAGGAAACTGGAGCACCCGGAGGAAACTTACGCAGACACGGGGAGAATATGATAACTCCGCATAGACCTCTTTGCTTCCTCCTCCCAGGGAAATTCCAGTTCGTCCAGAAAACGCCCCATGTCCCCCTCCTCTCCCCCAGATCCGCCTCATAAAGTCCCTGGTAATACTCTCTAAATGCCTCATTTATCTTCCCTGACTCTGACACCACATCCCCAGTCCATATCTTCAATATTTCCCTGGATGCAGCCAGCTTCCACATTCAGCCCGCCTTCTGCCTATACTCGTATTGCACCCCTCTTGCCCTACGCAGTTGCCCTACTGCCCTCCCCGTTGTCAGTCTGTCAAATTGTCCCTGCAACTTTCTCCTCCTCGCCAATCCCTCCACGGTGGGCACCCTCGAATATTCCCTGTCCACCTCCACTATCTCGCTCACTAGATGGTCATGTTCCTCCCTCCTTTCCCTATCCGCACGAGCCTTAAACAAAATAATTTAGCCCCCCCGAATACTGTCTTCCGTGCTTCCCAAAAAATGGCTGCCGACACCTCCCCATTCTGATTCAACTCCACATGCTCCTTAATCACCGCCCGCACCTCATAACAAAAACCTCCATCTGCCAACAACCCCGAGTCAAACCTCCACTCCGGCCTCTGCTCTCGTCCCCTTCTAAACCGAATCTCCAGCCAGCGGGGTGCATGATCTGAGATAGCTATCCCAGCATACTCTGCTCCCTCCACCCCAACCAAAATCCCCCGACTCACTACAAAGTAGTCAATCCTCAAATACACCTTAAAAGACATGTGAAAAGGAATACTCCCTTCCCCCTGGGTTCTGAAAGCGCCATGGATCCACCATACCCATCCTCTCCATAAACCCACCCAGCTCCTTTGCCATTCGTACCCTACCCATCGACCTGGGGCTCGGCCTATCCACCTTCGGCTCTAGGACACAGTTAAAATCTCCTCCCATGATCAACTGGTGCGTGGCTGACTCCGCATAGACAGTGACCCAAGCCGAAAATCGAACCTGGGACCCTGGTGCTGTGAAGCATCAGTGCTAACCACTGTGCTGCCCTCACCATGGCCCCTATCACCGTAACCTGACAAGTTTATTTCTCTCAAGGGCTCATCCAATTTTATTTTGGAAATCTTCACCGTCTCTGCTTCCACCACCCTCGTAGTCGGTGGGTTCCAGAGTGGGATCCTGCCATTCCTCGATGCCGCAGTGCCCCATTATCAACTTGCATGCCCAGCAAGAAACGGTACAAAACTGTTTTGACCCAAATGCTGTGGGAAAGAGTCTAACCAACGGGGAACCTCGTGATGTGCCCCACTTTGTCCTGGGAATCACTGCTCTGGACTCTCTGGGGCTTTGAACACCGTTATTGTCGTTTTGAAATCTGTTCTCTTTAGGAATGAGTTCTGAAACTGAGGACCAAGTACTGCGTGGGGCTGAGGAGCAGTTGCTTCACCTGGCTCGAAATGGCATCTCGGAAGAAGTCAAAAAACTGCTGGACCGCAGGAGGGTTGAAAACTTGACTTTCAACATCAACTGCAAAGGTATGTTTCCACTGAGCGTCAGATTTTATTTTGCTGTTCATTCAACCACATGTTGTCAAAATTTCAAATTGCCACTGCTCAATGGTGGAAATCCTAGGATCTTACAGCACAGAAGGAGACCACTCAGCCCATCCTGCCTGTGTCTGGCCCTTTTGAAAAAACTATTCAATTAGTTCCATCCCCCAGCTCTTTCCTCATTGCCTGACAAATTCCATCCTCGAGTATTTATCCAATATCCCTTTTAAAAGTTATTATTGAATCTGCTTCAATCACCCTATCGGGCAGTGGGCTCCGGATAACGACATTTAGAAAAGAAAAATCTCCTCATTTCCCCTCTTGTTCTTTTGCCGATTTAATCCATCTCCTGGTTACTCTCCACCCTGCCATTGGAGAAGGGTTTTCCTTGCGAACTCAAATCAAAATCGTTCTGAACTTTGAACACCTCCAGACAAAATCTCCCCCTCGCCTGCTCAAAGGGAAACCTCCTCAGCTTCTCCAACCCCAGTCTCCAGTGGAGTTCTTCAATGGAGTCTTTCGAGAATGACACACACGTTGGAATGTGTGTTGATGTGTGGAAATATAATAATACTATAATATTATTATACTCCCCAGATCAACACAAATGTCAGTGAAAGTGAGAGTGAGGTGGGATGGAGAGGTGGCCGCCGTGGTTGACACTTTCTCACCTCTGGCAGCTACATAAATGAACAGCACCACTCAGCCCCTCAAGCCCCTCTATGTTCTATGACTGTCCTGCCTTTCAATTAGATCACGCCTACTCAGTATTTTTTTTAAAAATAATTTTTATTGAAAAATTTTGTATTTATATAACAACAAACTGCAATAAAATACCAACAATAATGATAAGTCATAAGCATTCGCCCATCCTGAATGAACAGCAAAACATATTAACAACAACTTAAATTAACACAATATTAAGTTAAATAACCATAGAAAAAATAGAAACAATAATAAGAACACCCCCCCCCCCCCCCAATTTGGCCTACTCAGTATTTTAACACTATTTTAGTTCTGTAAAATCTCCTTATCCAATCAGTCACAGTTTTGACATTTTCGATTAGCCCCCCAACCTTAACTGTTTCTTGAAGAGAGAGTTCCAGATTTCCACTCCACTTTGTGCGAGGAGTGCTTCCTGACGTTATTCCCCGAATGGCCTGGCTCATAATTTTAAGGTTCTGCCCCCTTGTCCCGGACACCTTCCACCAGAGGAAATATTTTGTCCGTGTCCACCAAATAAATCCTCTTCAGCATCATGTTAAATTCCTCAATCAGATCACCCCTTCATCCCTCTTGACTCGAGGGGGTACAAATCTACTCGAGGCAAAACTGTCGCCATGATTTGACCCTTTTAGCCCAGGTATCATTCTGGTGTGCTTCATCACTTGAGAAGGCCTCCAAGAGATTTCCAGGAATGTGGTGCCCACAGGTGAATGCGGTTTCCCTTAATGGGATCGAGCAAGAGGATCTGGAAGGGATCAGGGGAAATCCATTCTGCAGCTACATAGTAACGTAGGACTTGGGGGCAGGCAGGAGAGTAGACTGGCCGGCCCTTCAGGCCTGGTCTGTCATTCGCTAAGGTCGTGGCTGACGTATGGCGGTCGATGCCAGACTGAGGTGTTCAAGATCATCAGGGGGCTTAACTAGATAGTTGTAGAGAAGTTGTTTCTACTTGTCTTGGAGGCCAGGTCATCAGTGTACTGTCACTGATAGAGAATAGAGAATTCAGGAGAAAGTCCTTATCCAAAGAGTGAGTGTGGGCCTCACTCCCGCAGGGAATAGTTGAGGTAAATAGTGTGGATGAATTTAAGGGGAATCTGGATAAACACATGAGGGGAAGGTAATAGAGGATATGCTAATAGGGTGTGATAAAGCACGGTGGGAGGAGGAGTGGGCAATGAAGAACATTTCGGGCAAATCAGTCTTTGAATTTTTGAAATAACCTGGGAGGGCTGACTGCTCAGAGAACCTTCTGTCTCATAGGCAGTCTCTCGGGACCAGGAGTGACTAGTTTCCCTCCAGCTCAGTGGGTTCCGGGATGCCTGATACGTCCAGTGTGTGATCTGCAGACCCGGCCACACGCAGGGCAGGCGGTGCTTGAAGAGTCAGGCCGACGAGGCGCGCACTCTCCAGCATCTCAGCCTCGCTTTCTCCACGCTCCCGACGATGTGCTGTTCAGTCCCTTCCCACATAAACCCTCTCCATTGAGGTCGGTCACAATCCAGGGGCTCCCTTGAGATGGTGCGGATGATTGATCTCTTCAGCGATGCTTTGAGGATACCGCTGAAGTGACTCCACTGTCCTCCCGGAAGGCTCCTGCTGTGAGAGTTCAGAGTAGTTGTGTCAACAGTCTGCTGTCAGTCATACGAACGATGTTCTGGCCGGTGACGTTGTTTGAAGCATTTCTTGGATTTTCCCCTTCGGTGAACATTGAACACACAGTGCAGAAGGAGGCCATTCGGCCCATCGAGTCTGCACCGACCCACTCAAGCTCTCACTTCCACCCTATCCCTGTAACCCAATAACCCCTCCTAATCTTTTTGGTCTCTAAGGCCAATTTAGCATGGCCACTCCACCTAACCTGCACATCTTTGGACTGTGGGAGGAAACCGGAGCACCCGGAGGAAACACACACAGACACGGTGAGAACGTGCAGACTCCACACAGACAGTGACCCAGCAGGGAATCGAACCTGGGACCCTGGAGCTGTGAAGCCACAGTGCTAACCGCTGTGCTACCGTGCTGCATCATTTAAATAAAATGAGCGAGAGTCTCGGCCTCCTAATTTTCTTAAACTGGCAAGTGTCTGTGGGGATTGAATAATTGTCATTTGTTCTGTTTTAGGCCGGGCTAAGTCGAATTTTGGTTGGACCCCGCTCCATCTAGCTTGCTACTTTGGACATAAAGATGTCGTGGAGGAATTATTAAAGGTAAGTTTTTTTTTGAATTTTCAGAGATGAAAATTATAAACTGGGGAAAAGTCGATTTTAACAAGATCAGATACGATTTGGCCAGAGTGGACTGGGAGCAGAGACTTTTGGGTAAATCTGTTACAGAACAGTGGGACGCATTCAAGGAGGGAATAGGGAGAGTACAGGGCCAACAGGTTCCAGTCAAGACAAAGGGTGGGACCAACAAATCCAGTGAAACCCTGCATATCGAGGGATATACAGCATTGGATCAGGAAAAAAAGGGAGGCTTATTGCAGATATCGAGGGCCCCTCTCAAAACAACAGAAGCCCTAGAGGCGTATAGAATGTGCAAAAGAGAACTTAAAAAGGCAATTAGGAGAGCAAAAAGGGGACATGATAGGACACTGGCAGGTAAAAATAAAGGAAAATGCTAATTTATTTTACAAGGCCATGAAGGGTAAAAGGATAACTAGGCAAAGAGTAGGGCCCATTCAGGACCACAGTCATTTGTACGTGGAGCCGGAGGATGTACGGTAGCATTGTGGATAGCATAATTGCTTCACAGCTCCTAGGGTCCCAGGTTCGATTCCCGGCTGGGTCACTGTCTGTGTGGAGTCTGCACGTTCTCCCCGTGTCTGCGTGGGTTTCCTCCGGGTGCTCTGGTTTCCTCCCACAGTCCAAAGATGTGCAGGTTAGGTGGATTGGCCATGCTAAATTGCCCTTAGTGTCCAAAATTGCCCTTATTGTTGGGTGGGGCTACTGGGTTATGGGGATAGGGTGGAGGTGTTGACCTTGGGTAGGGTGCTCTTTCCAAGAGCCAGTGCAGACTCGATGGGCCGAATGGCCTCCTTCTGCACTGTAAATTCTATGCTTCTAAATGACTTTGTGTCAGTGATTACTCGTGAGAGGGACGATGTGGATATAGAAATCGGGGAGAAGGAGTGTAACAAAATTAAAGAGATTTAAACACAGACAGAGAGGAGGTTCCGAGTGGTCTGGTAGGCTTAAAAGTAGACAAATCTCCAGGGCTGCTGAGTGAGGCAAGGGAGGAAATGGAGGCGCCGGCAGTAACTTTCAGTTCCTCTCTGGCCACAGGAGAGGTGCCGGAGGACTGGAGGGATAGTCAATGTGGTGCCATTATTCAAGAAGGGAGGAAGTGATAAATCAGGAAGCTACAGGACAGTCAGTCTAACCTCAGTGGTGGGGAAACTATTGGAAGCAATTCTGAGAGGCAGAATTAATCTACATTTGGCGAGGCAAGGATTAATCGACAGTCAGCATGGTTTTGTTAAGTGGAAGTCATGCCCCACCAAATTGATTGAATTTTTCGAAGAGGTGACATGTGTAGATGAGGGAAATGCATTTAACGTCGTCTACTATTTAAAAATGCATTTTTATGGCATGTTGGCTTTGCTGGATCGGCCAGCATTTGTTGCCCATCCCTAATTACCCTTGAAAAGGAGGTGGTGAGCTGCCTACTTGAACCGCCACAGTCCATATGGTGTAGGTACACCCACTATGCTGTTAGGGAGGGATTTCCAGGACTTTGACCCAGCGACAGTGAAAGAAAGGGTGGTGGAGACAGAGACGTTCGTAACATTTAAGACGTATTTAGATGTGCACTTGTGATCCCAAGGCAGACAAGGCCAAGTGCTGGAAAATGGGTTATATAAGACCGTCACTAATTAATCCAACCGGAATTCAGGGGCAGAGTGTGGAACCCACAGAGGGGTGAGAATTGACGGATAATCAAAGGGTTTTGTAGGGTAGAGGTAGTGGAGATGTTTCCCGTCCCAACGGCACGGTGGGTATACCTACACCACATGGACTGCAGCGGTTCAAGAAGGCAGCTCACCCTCACCATCTCGAGGGCAATTAGGGATGGGCAACAAATGCTGGCTTAGCCAGTGATGCCCACATGGGGGTGGTTGTGGTGAACAGCAGCGATAAAGGGAAGCTGGATAAACGGACGAGGGAGATGGGAGCAGAAGGATATGTTGATGGGGGGTGGGTGGGGTGGAGAGACATGTGCGGAGCATAAACAGGGGCCTGAGTTGGCTGGTTCTACACTCTGTACATTCCATGTAAATATACACTTGTCAGAAATACTAAATCCAGGCTTCACTCGATTGCATGTGCAGCCATGGTCGTGAATCTTGTAGTGATTCGGTGGATTATTAACTGGTCATTTTATTGCTGATAGGCCGATGCAGATGTGAATGTGGTCAATGATGTTGGAGACAGTCCGCTCCATCGAGCAGCTTTCACAGGAAGGAAGGTGAGACGATTATCTTTTTGAGGAAGTGCAGTGCAATATTTGAAACTTGCTCAATCTATCAATAACTTTGTTCAACAGTGGCCAGACTCTATGAAGCTATATTTTGAATATTAGCTGCAGTCTCCCATCACCACTTGTGCTTATCAACAAGTCTAGTAGTGCCTCAATTTTAAAACTTGCATGCCCTAAGCTCTACAATTTCCTCCCTAAACCTCTCCACCTCTCTAACTCACTTGGCTTTTTTCTTTGAAAAGACAATTCTTAAAACTTGCCTCTCTGACCAAAGCCTCAAGTGACTTGGTGGCGGATTTTGCTTGCTAACCCATCTTTTGACGTGCCTTTGGGACACTTTACTAGGTCAGAGGTGCTATATAAATGCAAGTTGTTTTTTGATCAATCTTCCGAAGGATCAGCATTGACGGGATTCTATGATGGCCAGAGTTAGGTTGCCCAGCAGTCCGTCCTGTGTTTGCCCTGAGTGCTTGTTCTGTTTTACAGGAGCTGGTTATGCTGCTACTGCAGCGTGATGCTGACGCTGCTGTGATCAATGGAGATGGCCAAACGGCGAGAGCTGTCACTCAAGATCAAGAAATCCGATGCATGCTTGAAGGTAGGCAGAATTCCGAAGAAAGACTTGCCTTTACACAGAGAGACCCTACAGTGCAGAAGGAGGTCATTCGGAGCATCGGGTCTGCACAGACCCTCTGAAAGAGCAGCCCATCCCCAGGCACACTTCCCCCGCCCTGTCCATGTAACCTCGCACATTGATCATGGCCAATCCACCTAACCTGCACATCTTTGGACTGTGGGAAGAAAACCTGTTGTGCCACCTCTTCGCTTTCGCTGGGCACGGCGGATGCAGTGGTTCTGGCGTGGATGGTCCTTGATGCAAGCTGAAGCAAATCTCGGTGTTTACCTCTGTACGGGCAGGTTGACTGTCGTGCTTTCCCGGGAGAGGTGGTCTGCAGCACTGAAATATGCAAGGCTGTTTTCTTCTGGTGTCAGCAACAAAGAACAAAGAAATGTACAGCACAGGAACAGGCCCTTCGGCCCTCCAAGCCTGTGCCGACCATGCTGCCCGTCTAAACTAATATCTTCTACGCTTCCTGGGTCCGTATCCCTCTATTCCCATCCTATTCATGTATTTGTCAAGATGCCCCTTAAATGTCACTATCATCCCTGCTTCCACCACCTCCTCCGGCAGCGAGTTCCAGGCACCCACTACCCTCTGTGTAAAAAAGACCTGTCTCGTACATCTCCTCTAAACCTTACCCCTCGCACCTTAAACCTATGCCCCCTAGTAATTGACCCCTCTACCCTGGGAAAAAGGTATTTTGGCCCTGAGACAGTTCCCCCAAGGGTTGGGAATTCTGTGGGAGGTGCGCCCCGCCAATCTAGGTTGAGTTTTCTGGAGGGTGACCTCCATGCTGACGAGCCCAACATATTGGACAACCTTGTCTCAAAACATTACCAACTTCAGGGGCGGGATTCTCCCAAAGGCAGACAAAGTGCCGACGCCAGAGTGAAAACCCGAGTGTTTCACTCCAGCGTCGGAGGCCGCTCCTCGCCCCCTATTCTCCCCCCCCCCCCCCCGGGGGGCTAGGAGCGGCCGCGCGTCAATCTCGCACGCTGGGCCTTGACGCTTGCGTCAAAGCGGCGCTGCCTGAATGACGCAGCCGGCGGCGCCTAAATGACGTCACCTGTGCATGCGCAGGTTGGCCGGGGCCAGCCCGTCTTCCCCTCCGCCGCCCCGGAAGACATGGAGGATTGATCTTGCGGGGCGGCGGAGGGAAAAGAGTGCGTCTTTCAGAGACGCCGGCCTGACGATCGGTGGGCACCGATCGCGGGCCAGACCCCTCCTGAGCACCCCCCTGGTGCTTGATCCTCCCTCTGCTCCCCACAGGCCCCACACACAGTGTTCGTGCGCTGTTCACGCCGGCAGTGACCAGGTGTGGTTGGCGGCGGCGTGAACCGGTCGGATTAGGCAGGCCGCTCGGCCCATCCAGGCCGGAGAATCGCCGCTCGACCGGAGCGGCGATTCTCCGAGTGGCCTGTCGCAAAACGCGACACACCGTTTCGGGGGTGGGGGTTAGGAGAATCGCGTGCGGGTGCCAGGGCGGCGTGGCGTGAATCGCCCGGCACTCCCGCGATTCTCCCACCCGGCATGGGGGTCGGAGAATCGCGGCTCCTTGGTTGGAATTGTACAGCCCTGTCGCAGTGAGGACGGGGATGGAGAATGTGTCGAGCAATTGAAGGCTATCAGGAGAAATTTCGACTCGGCTACACTTTGGGTGGAATCTTATCCAACCTGTTTCCTGTTCTAAATGTCTCTTCTTTTTAAACAGCCGCTGAAATGACACAACAGAGGAAATCAGAAGAGCTGCTATTGGCTGCTGCACGGGAAGGAGATGTGGCTGGATTGACGACTTTGGTAAGCTGTGTCCGATTGGCATTTTCCTCACCGACAAGGAGGATTGGAATGTTTAGCAGACCGCTTCCTTTTATTTCCTTTTGGTCTTGAACAGGAATCCGGGGCAATTAAAAGAAAAAGAATCTGGCAGCACGAGAGGCGGCCGATCGGCCCATCGTGTCTGGGAGCTTTCCGAAAGAGCCTATCCCTTTAGTCCCGCTCGTCCCGGCTCTTTTCATGCAGTCCTGCAAATCTTCTCCCTTCCAAGTGTTGGTCCAATTGCCCTTTTGAAAGTCCCCGTTGAATCTGCTTCCCTGCCCACCCAGGCAGAGCGTTGCAGATTGTAACAACTCGCAGGGTAAAGCAATTCAGCCCCACCTGCTTCTTTTACCAATTGTCTGAATTTTGCTGGTTCTCTGGGTTCCTTCTCTCTCGTCGGTGAACGCAGTTTCTATTTGGACTCTGCTTGTCTGTGTTGCAACACTAGAGGGAGCACTTCCTGTACATGCCTCTGATGGTTGAATGAATGCTGAAGATCTATAATCGGGAAAATCCAGTAAATGAGATTCTCAGCTTGTGTAATATTTAACTTAAGGACACTATTTTTTGGTTAAAAATGAAAGTCAATAAAAAGAAATATTTTCACTGGGACATTTAATCAAAAAGATCATGGTGTGGGACTTCTGTAAATGTGACCTTAAGATTAAAAGTCACATGATCGATCAAATGAGCTACCCAGGCTGTGTAGCAACTCTCAGCACAAAGCCTTAACATACTCGATCTAGGTGAAGGAGATGGCACTCAAGTCTAGCGGTCTTGTGTTGTAGTGGGTAGTGTCCTTGCCTCTTAGCCAGAGGCTTCGGTTTCAAATCCCACCCCAGGGCTTGATGGTCAAGGAGGTGGGCGGAACATAGAACATTACAGCGCAGTAAAGGCCCTTCGGCCCTCGATATAGCGCCGACCTGTGAAACCCCTCTAAAGCCCATGTACACTATACATTTTTAAGTTATTAAAACTTAATACTGCAGCACAGTGGTTAGTATTCTCGCTTCACAGCCCCAGGGACCCCGGTTTGATTCCCAGCTTGGGTTACTGTCAATGTTGAGTCTGCACATTCCCCCCCCCCCGTGTCTGGGTGGGTTTCCTCCGGGTGCTCCGGTTTCCTGAACAAGTCCTGAAAGACGTGCTGTTGGGTGAATTGGAATCTGAATTCTCCCTCTGTGTACCCGAACAGGCGCCGGAATGTGGCGACTCGGGGCTTTTCACAGTAACTTCATTGCAGTGTTAATGTAAGCCGACTTGTTGACACTAATAAAGATTCGATTAGGTGCATTCATAATGTGGCCAAACAGGTTGAGTGTGTTAGGGAGATTGCAAGGTAGGGTGTTGTCAGATCGCAGTTAGCCTGTGGATTTAAAGGGACGGTGTTTACTGTACGTCTTGTAGCACAAAATATATTTTGTAACCTGTGTTATCCCTAAAATCTGTCGACCGCTTGTGAACTATCATGGGAGGGTCCCGTTAAGAAAGGTTTTTGTCTTATCACATGGCTTCAGTGATGTCATTGTGTGGGTGGAGCTGGGCTGTGGCTCTGAGTTTTACCTTGGCTTTTGACTGCTGTGGACTCAAAGAGAAAAGAAGTATTTTCTCTTTGTCTTTCTTGGTTTTTATTTTTTTTTAAACTTCCAGTAAAAAAAAAAGTGGTGGCCTTGAGAGATATAATTACTTTCTGGAAGGAATTCAAATCTGCTGGTTGAGAAGTGGAACACAGTTTCAGTAACAACAGTATCAGTCAAGTGAGAATACAGTGTTCTGGGCCACGCCTTTGAAAAGGGGTTTCTAGTTTTAATTGGATTTTGTTAGTGAATTGGAACAGTTAAGGGGGAATTCATTTAAGGGTTATACATAGATTACTGTAGCTGTGTGGGGTCTTTATGTTTGTAATTGATAAAAATTCTTGCTGTGTGCATTTATATAAATGTTAACTAAATTCTTAGAATAAAGCTTGGTTTCTTTGATTAAAAGCCCTTAAGGGTCGGGATTCTTCCTTCTGGGGACTAAGTCCCCATGTCAGCGGAAGAACCGGCGTCAATAGCCCCCGAAAGGGTGGAATTCTCTAGGATGACGCCGGAGGGGTTGGCGCCATTCCAGCTGGCGCCGAAGAGTTCGCGGATGTGCTAAAAGGCCGGCGTGATCTCACGCATGCGCGGAACCGCCGGCTTGGTTCCGCGCATGCGCAGACCGGCCGGTGTATTTTAGCGCATGCGCAGGGGGTTCTCTTCTCCGCGCCGGCCATGGCGGAGCCCTACAGGGGCTGGCGTGGAAGGAACAAGCCCGTCTGCAGATCGGTGGGCCCCGATCGCGGGCCAGACCACCGTGGGGGCTTCCCCCGGGGTCGGATCCCCCTGTGTGCCCCCCAGGGACCGCCCCCTGCCGACTTACCTGCCAGGTCCCTCTGGTACGTGAGGTGAGTGATTCACGCTGGCGGGACTGGCCAAAAACGGATGGCCGCTCGACCCATTGGGGCCCGGAGAATCGCCGGGGGGGGGGGGGGGGGGGGGGGGAGGGGGGAGGAGAGAGCCACTGCCAACGGCACTGCCGCCCCCCCCCCCCCCCGAGACTCTCCGACCCGGTGGGCGGTTGGAGAATCCCGCCCAAGAAGTCCGTTGAATTGCACCTGAAGGAAAGGCTCCTGCGCTCATCCTAGCCAAATTTAACATAAAGGTTGTAGGTCAGGTGGACTCCCTAATACACTTTGGAGTTTTTAAACCCAGGCCCATAACAAAAAGTAAGCGGGAGTGAAGGGGTATTGCACTGTAAAAAATAAAAAAAGGTTTTGTTGTTAAAACATAATTGAAAGTCCTATGACTCTGTTACTCCATGTTTTCTGAAAAAATAAATAAAATGTTACAGTCTTCTGAGCCGGGATTCCATTTGGGTCCTTCCCGTCCAGTAGTAACACCAACTAGGATCATAACAACACTCTTGTGACAAGCTGCACTCAGTGATAAGCTCAGTGGGCTGGACAGCTGGTTTGTGATGCAGAACAAGACCAGCAGCACGGGTTCAATTCCCGTACCAGCCTCCCCGAACAGGCGCCGGGATGTGGTGACTAGGGGCTTTTCACAGTAACGTCATACTTGTGACAATAAAAGCTTATTATTATTATTATTTAAGGGGTTTTCAATTGGCTCATTTGTATCTTTCTTTTTAAATTACATCCTGAAAGTTATACTTGCTCCAATTTTATCCTGAGATCCAGAGAGGACAATATTTTGGCTCCCAAAGACAAGAGATTCAACTTCTAAAATGCACAGATCTTGTCTAATAGATAAAAAAACAACACAAATCTCCCATTTCAATTATCTGATTCTCGGCATTTCCAGCGACGAATAGAATTTTCATTCGTTCAAAGTTTGGGAAGATTGGATAAAACTGGGATCCTTTTCCTTTGAGCAGAAAGGCTAAGAGAACAATCATGCTGTGTTTGGACGGAGTAAATAGGGAGAACATGGTCACCACTTCCGCTGAGCGAAAAGGTGTCTGGAGCTGTTTCGCACGTGCACTCGGCCCACACTGCGGCCACTGGCGTGTACGCGAACACGCTCAACGTCTCTCTGGTCAGCTGCACAAATTCAGACTGATTAAAAATACCGCTGATGTAATCTCAGACTGCATTCAAAGCACTCTGAGCTGGGCCAGCTGGGGTCAAGTCAGTTGCTCAAAAAAGCACGTTGATCGCGATAAATGGGAGCCTCTTAGAATCCCCACAGAGCGGAAGGAGGATATTCAGCCCATTGAGTCTGCACCGACCCTCCGAAACAGCACTTTAATCTAGGCCCACTTGGCCCACCCTATCCCTCCAACCCAATAGCCCCACCTTTTGGGACACTAAGGGGAATTTATCATGGCCAATCCACCTAACCTGCACATCTTTGGACTGTGGGAGGAAACCGGAGTACCCGGAGGAAACCCACGCAGACGCGGGGAGAACGTGCAGACTCCGCACAGACAGTGACCCGAGGCTGGAACCGAACCCGGGTTAGAATTTGCAATCTGGTGTAGAACATGGCATGTGCTGAGCCGAAGCAAACATGAAGACAGCGCCGCAGAAAGTGAGTGAATGTGGTTGGGAAGGAGCATCTCTTGAAACTGGGGGAGGGGGTGGTGTGGGAATGGGGAGGCAGACAGGGGGGACCTGGGTGTTCATGCGGATAGGTCTGTGAAGGGGGCGGGACGCGTTGAGAATAATTAACAACACTGCAATTCGCGCCCGTCTGTTGAAAGCAGCGGCAGGAATGGATGCGCATGCACGAGCGGCTGCTGCGTGGGTCAAATGCACATACCGAACTGTTCCTGCTGAATGGTGCTGCTGACAAAGTGCGGCAGGAGCAGTTGTACATTTGTACTCAACCCGCTGGTGCAGGCATATTTAATCCTGATGTTGGTATCAGGATGCAAACTTTCTTCGCTATATCCTAATGACTATATGACATCAAGTTTTGTCAAGTTGCCTGAATGAGTGTTGGTGTTGTGACTGATAATGGATGTATCATTAAAGATCCACGGTGATATCCACATGGAGACATTGCTGCATCTACCAAGAGATCGAACCCCGCCCCCCCCCGCCCCACACACACACACCAATTAACTTGCCACAATCATAATAAGTTACACCATGAAAATAAATAAAACAAGTTATGAAAAAGCAATTTTACCCCCAGCCTGTTAATTTTTTTAAAAAAAATCTTTATTGTCGCAAGTCGGCTTTTGTGCTACAAGACGTACAGTAAACACCGTCCCTTTAAATCCACAACACCCTACCTTGCAATCTCCTTAACACACTCAACCTGTTTGGCCACATTGTGAATGCACCTAATCTAATCTTTATTAGTGTCAACAAGTGGGTTTACATTAACACTGCAATGAAGTTACTGTGAAAATCCCCTTGTCGCCACATTAAGAACGTTATGTAGAGAGTCACACACAGCCCAGGTAGTTCAGTTGGATAGTGGCCAAACTCTTCTTCCGCAGGGCATGGTTTGGAATCCCGCATGAGATAATACATTTCTTAATCATTTTATTCAAAATGCTTTTCATTGATCTTTTACCAAAAGATCTGACAGTCCATTCTCCACAGTCTGAGTTTATTGGGAGTTGGGAATCTCATTTCCTGAAATTTCCTGATTATCCATCATCATCATCACTCACCGGATTGCCAGAAGCATGTTTTATAGAGGGGACAGTTGCTAAATGACAGGTAAAGTGGGTACAAGAACTTGCAACTAGTTAAGGACTGCACAGTATTGTTGGTCTATGTCAAGACAACTTGTTGGTTTTAATGTGGCCGTTGACGCTGCACATCTGCTAAAAACGCTTCCCCCTGGTGTTGGAGCACACAGAAACCCTCTAACCCGCCCCACTCTCTCCTGCCATTGGTCTCCTGACGTGCCCATCCTCGAGGGATTCTGAGCCACGGCCAATGAGAATGTGAATAGGCTCTCGTTACCCAATGAAATGAATCTTTCTTGCCCCATGTCCAATTCATTTCTGTAAATAATAAACAACTTATTTTCTTGTTGTCTTGTCTGGATTGGCCTTGGGAGCACAGCTTGGAATTTGTGTTGAAGCCTCTGGCGTGGGCCTTGAACCCACGACCGTCTGGTTCAGAGGCGAGAGTGCTGCCCAGTGAGACATGGCCGACGCCATTGACTCAGTTTTGGGTGTTCTGTGAACCAAGAATTTTTAATTGCCGCTGATGTAACCACAAGTTAATTATTTTCAGTTGAACAAGCCGAATCCACCGAACGTCAACTGTGTTGACAAGTTGGGAAATACACCATTGCACTGTGCAGCCTATCGAGGACAGAAACAAGCTGCTATCAAACTTCTAAAGTGTGGCGCTGATATCAGTATCAAGAATAATAACAGTAAGTAGTGACTAAAAGTGAAAGGCCCTTTGACCTTGCTCCGCCATTGAACAAGATCTTGGCCGATCTTCTCTTTTCCCCCACACTCTTGCCCATACCCCTTAATTCCCTTACTAATGAATGGTTGAGCAGGTTCAAAGGGCTGAATGGCCTCCTCCTGCTCCCATTTTCTCAGTTTCTACACCTCTCCGTATCCTCCCACTTATTGGACATTCCCTGGCCTTGTTCGTCCTCCCCAAGGGCATCACCTCACACTTCTCAGGATTGAATCCCTTTACCACTGTTCTGCCCACCTGCGTACACCTCCCTGTGATCTCCAACTTTACTTCCTCACTATCAACCATGCGACTAATTCACATACCGTCTGAAAACTACTTAATTTGTCTAAATCAAGAGGCCCGATACGGACTCCTGCAGGGTCCCACCACAACAACAGCACTGGAATTTGTCTAGTTGTCCAGTTACCTTGGGGGGGGGGGGGGGGGCTTCTGTAGCAGTATAGCGACAGAGCGATCAACCTCAGGAAATTGTTTCGAAACCTAACCTCAGATCATACATTTCCCCATCGGTTTCACTGACCTGTGACAGGATGTGCCATATTTCACACTTCGGATAGCATTTATTTCACAAGTGCTTGGTGACGAGAAAGATTGTTTCCCCCATAGAACCTTACAGTTTGGTAACAAGCCCTTCAATCCAGCTGGTCGAGATCTATTCTATTCCTTTCTCCCTCATGTTTATCCCACTTCCCCTTAAGTACATTTATACTGTTCACCTCCGCTTCCTGTGATGGAGATTTCTACCATTCTCTCACCATTCTCTGGAGAACAAAGTTTCTCCTGGTTCCCTGTTGGATTTGTTGCACTTATGGCTCCGGTGTTTTGGACAAAGCTGGACGGGAGGGTGAGCTGTGGGGAGGAGGCAGAGATCCTTCAGTGTGATTTGGACAAGTTGAGTGAGTGAGTGTGGTGATGAATGGCAGATGCAGTATAATTTGGATAAGTGTGAGGTTATCCACTTTGGTAGCAAAAATGAGAAGGCAGATCTATTATCTAAATGGTCATAAATTAGGAGAGGGGAATGTGCACTGAGACCTGGGTGTCCTTGTGCACCAGTCACTGAAGGTCAGCAAGCAGGTACAGCAGGTGGTAAAGAAGTCGAGTGGTATGTTAGCCTTCATAGCGAGAGGATTCGAGGACAGGAGCAGGGATGTCTTACTGCAATTATACAGGACCTTGATGATGCCACACCTGAAGTATTGTGTGCAGTTTTCGTCTCCTTACCTGAGGAAGGATGTTCCCTCTATGGAGTGAATGCAGAGAAGGTTTACCAGACTGATTCCTTGGATGGCAGGACTGACGTACAAGAACAAAGAACAAAGAAAAGTACAGCACAGGAACAGGCCCTTCGGCCCTCCAAGCCTGTGCCAACCATGCTGTCCGTCTAAACTAAAATTTTCGACACTTCCTGGGTCCGTATCCCTCTATTCCCATCCTATTCATGTATTTGTCACGATGCCCCTTAAATGTCACTATCGTCCCTGCTTCCACCACCTCCTCCGGCAGCGAGTTCCAGGCACCCACTACCCTCTGTGTAAAAAAAACTTGCCTCGCACATCTGCTCTAAACCTTGCCCCACGCACCTTAAACCTATGCCCCTCAGTAATTGACCCCTCTACCCTTGGAAAAAGCTTCTGACTATCCACTCTGTCTATGCCCCTCATAATTTTGTAGACCTCTTTCAGGTCGCCTCTCAACCTCTGTTGTTCCAGTGAGAACAAACCAAGTTTATTCAACCGCTCCTCATAGCTAATGCCCTCCATACCAGGCAACATCCTGGTAAATCTCTTCTGCACCCTCTCTAAATCCTCCACATCCTTCTGGTAGTGTGGCGACCAGAATTGAACACTATGCTCCAAGTGTGGCCTAACTAAGGTTCTATACAGCTGCACATGACTTGCCAATTCTTATACTCAATGCCCCGGCCAATGAAGGCAAGCATGTCGTTTGCCTTCTTGACTACCTTCTCCACCTGTGTTGCCCCTTTCAGTGACCTGTGGACCTGTACACATAGATCTCTCTGACTGTCAATACTCTTGAGGGTTCTACCATTCACTGTATATTCCCTACCTGCATTGGACCTTCCAAAATGCATTACCTCACATTTGTCCGGATTAAACTCCATCTGCCATCACTCCGCCCAAGTCTCCAAACGATCTAAACCCTGCTGTATCCTCTGACAGTCCTCATCGCTATCCGCAATTCCATCAACCTTTGTGTCATCTACAAACTTACTAATCAGACCAGTTACATTTTCCTCCAAATTATTTATAAATACTACATACAGCAAAGGTCCCAGCTCTGATCCCTGCGGAACACCACTAGTCACAGCCCTCCAATCAGAAAAGCACCCTTCCATTGCTACTCTCTGCCTTCTATGACCTAGCCAGTTCTTTATCCATCTTGCTAGTTTACCTCTGATCCCATGTGACTTCACCTTTTGTACCAGTTGACCATGAGGGACCTTGTCAAAGGCCTTACTGAAGTCCATATAGACAACATCCACTGCCCTACCTGCATCAATCATCTTTGTGACCTCCTCGAAAAACTCTATCAAATTAGTGAGACATGACCTCCCCTTCACAAAACCGTGCTGCCTCTCACTAATACGTCCATTTGCTTCCAAATGGGAGATTGAATCGGTTAGGAATGTATTTGCTGGAGTTCAGAAGAATGATGGGGGTTCTCCTAGAACCTTATAAAAATTGAACAGGACTGGACAGGGTGGATGCAGGAAGAATGTTCCCAATGGTGGATGTGGCCAGGAACAGGGATCACAGTCTGAGGATTCTGGGTAAACCATTTGGACTGAGATGAGGAGGAATTTCTTCACCCAGAGAGTGGTCGCCCTGTGGAATTCGTTACCACAGGAAGTGCTTGTGTGTTTTCAAGAAGCAGGTAGATATAGCACTTGGGGTGAAGGGGATCAAAGGATGTGGGGGAAAGCGGGATCTGGCTACTGAGTTGGATTATCAGCCATGATCATAATGAATGTTGGAGCAGGCTCGAAGGGCCAAATGGCCTCCTATTAACTATGTTTCTATGTCACCATACCCTACATGAACACATCCACACATTGATGCACCAGTAATCTGTAGTCTAATTCTTTCTGTATTTTCTTTTATAGATCAAGTGCCACTTGATCTGGCTCGCAGCAGAGAAATCAAACTAATCCTCGGGGCAAAGCCAAGCAAGGTTTGTCAGTCCGTCTGCAGGTCCTTTCCAAATACCTGTTGTTTGCCACTGTAAACCTCTGAACTATTCTGTATCTGTCAGTGTGAGCACAGTAAACTGAGATTGACTCCAGTTTAATTACAGAACATCTGCATTTCAGAGACTAACTCCCCCCCCCCCCCCCCACCGCCGCACAGTAGCAGCCGTGTGTACCATCTACAACAGGGGTGGGAAAACTTTTCCGTGGAAGGGCCACATTCAGAAAGTCACAATTTTAAAGGGCCGCATAGTATATTAAGTAAAATAATTACTTCACCCGGTTATGATTCTGGGCGCCTCATATAGAACATAGAACAGTACAGCACAGAACAGGCCCTTCGGCCCTCGATATTGTGCCGAGCAATGATCACCCTACTCAAGTCAACGTATCCACCCTATACCAGTAACCCAACAGCCCCCCCCCCCCCCCATTAACCTTAAAAAAAATTTTTAAATTTATTTTTTAATGACTTGGTGGGCCGCATAAAGACCTCGGGCCGTAGTTTGCCCACCCCCGATCTACAAGATGCACTGCAGCAACTCACCAAGGTTCCTTCAGCAGCACCTTCCAAACACACGACCCCCACCATCTAGAAGGACAAGAGCAACAGATACCTGGGAACCCCGCCACCTGGAGGTTCCCCTCCAAGTCACTCACCATCCTGACTTGGCAATATATCGGCTGTTCCTTCACTGTCGCTGGGGCAACATCCTGGAACTCCCCCCCCCCCCCCCCCCCCCCCCCCACCCCCCACCCAACAGCACAGTGGGTGTACCTACACCACACAGACTGCAGCCGTTCAAGAAGGCAGCTCACCACCACCTTCTGATTGGCAACTACGGATGGACAACAAACGCTGCCCTAAAGTCTGCATCCCGTGATGAAGTTTAAAAAATGGTTTGAACATGCAAAAGATACGAAAGGTTTTTTGAATAGGTAATGATTTTGTGCTGAACTGTTTTTCAAAACCTAGTTTTTGAGATATGAGCATCATTGGCAAGGTCAGTATTCATTACCCATCTTTACTGTCCTTGAGAAGGTGAATAAAGGACAGCACGGTGGCGCAGTGGGTTAGCACTGCAGCCTCATGGCACCGAGGTCCCAAGTTCGATCCCGGCTCTGGGTCACTGTCAGTGTGGTGTTTGCACATTCTCCCCGTGTTTGCGTGGGTTTCATCCCCACAACACAAAGATGTACAGGCTAGATGGATTGGCCATGCTATATTTCCCCTTAATTGGAAAAATGAATTGGGTACTCTAAATTTATATTAAAAAAAAGAGAACGTGAATACAGCTTCACAGCTCCAGGGTCCCAGGTCCGATTCCCGGCTGGGTCACTGTCTGTGCGGAGTCTGCACGTTCTCCCCGTGTGTGCGTGGGTTTCCTCCGGGTGCTCTGGTTTCCTCCCACAGTCCAAAGATGTGCAGGTTAGGTGGATTGGCCAGGCTAAATTGCCCTTAGTGACCAAAATTACCCTTAGTGTTGGGTGGGGGTACTGGGTTACGGGGATAGGGTGGAGGTGTGGGCTTGGGTAGGGTGCTCTTTCCAAGAGCCGGTGCAGACTCGATGGGCCGAATGGCCTCCTTCTGCACTGTAAATTCTATGAAATACAGCGGAGTGGCTCACTGGACCATTCGAAGGAGAGTTCGGAGTCAGCCACATCGCTGTGGGTCTGGAGTCACATGTAGGCCAGACCGGGTAAGGGCGGAAGATTTCCTTCCCTGCGGCACATTAGTGAACCAGATGGGTTTTTATGATAATCGGGAAGTATGATAGTCACCATTACAGCATTCGGATTTAGCTCATTATTAAGTGGCCGTCCAGGCAGCTAATGCAACTCACACCAGCTCATTCTTTTTTTTAGGGGATGTGTAAAATGGTGCAAAGATTTGAAGGACCACTCTTTAAGGTAACAGCGTTTCACTGTGTGTCGCAGTTTGCTGATTGTGATGTAAATGTGATGAGGTCAGAAGTAATCTGACCTCATTCTAAACCTCGGGGTTCACGGGGGTCAGGGATGGTACAGCAGCTCTGAGATATAGGCCCCTGAGAAATGCAGGCAGTTGCATATTTCCTGGAGATGGAACTGAGGAACAGGAGGAGGCCATTCAGCCCATCGAGCCTGCTGCGCCGTATGATCATGGTGCCTTTTACACACACACTGGGCTGGATTCTCCCATCTCCCATCTCCTTGGTGATGCGCCATTCACTGGCAGCGGGATTCTCTCTCCCCGCTGCTTGTCAATGGGATTTGCTATTG